>NC_091929.1:18999342-19299342 GCF_041260155.1 Ptychodera flava | reverse complement strand
TATTTTGTCCTGGTATCTTCCCTGGCTTTCTTGAAGACCAGCCTGGCAGATTTGATACCCTCGGCACGTCTAGCAAATTTCATGTACTGTATGTAAACCTGTGATATACAAATTACAGTAAAGAAAGTTTTGAGTGTCAGTTGTCACTGTTTGACCATTATGTGGATGAACAGTGAAGCTGATGAGAGTCTATGACGAACTCTATATCAAAGTGCTGTACACCATATAAGAGCTATATCAGGGTTGCTCAAACCAAACTCACACTAAATATAACTCTTTTTCGGATACAATACACTATGTGACATAACACCCCATGCCAATACCCTAGTATCATATACTATATGACAGCTTTGTCAGTACCAGTGACTTCTGTGACGTCATCCCTTCAGATTACTACTGATATATATACAATTATCATAGCATTGTAGCCTAGATGTTTTCCTAAATCTAGAAATTCATTGGCATTGCCAAAACTACAAATGAAAGCAGCAATATACCCCTTCCCAGCCTATAATGGACTCACAAGCACACTTTGCACACCATAATGTATTTGGTTTCTTTTGTACATTATTTTGTACAAAGTTTCCTTTTGTCCTTTATGGTCTTGGAGGGGGTACATAACATACTATGCCACATAGCAACCCATCCTACGTAACACTCTGTGTCATAGCATCCTACGCCATGGCACCAGGTATTTTAAAATGTCAATGAACTCTTCAGCTTGGAGAAATGGTGTGTTGATAAGGAGTGTTGATCATTAAGGCCAAAGAATCCATAAAATACATAGGATCACAGTGTGAATTCACAATTGCTTCTCTGCAGGTCACAGCTAATAAATCCTTCCATAGCAATAGGGTTTTTAGCAAATGTGCAATACTTACAAGTGTTGGGTCAACATCTTCTATGGCAGCTAACTTCTGATAAATACCATGGGCTTTCTGAAATTTCATTCGACTCTGAAAATAATGATACAATTGTAGGGTTCTAATAAGGATCATGTCAAATATAGGATTGTAATAAGGATCATGTCTAGTTAAGCAGATACGAACTTATGGCTTTTATTTTACATCAAAAATCAGAAATTGTATGTTGCATTTGCTGTCACTAATGACAATGAACTAAGCCATAATATCATATATTTACACAGCTAGCCAATTCTCTAAAATGTAGCATTTGTTATACAGTATTTGCCCTTGTTGATCCAGTAATTCAGCATGTATATGATGCTAGCTATACCTCTTCAAAGTCGGCATAGGCAAAGTAGAGTAGCATGTTTTTCTTCATGAGTGTCGTGATGGCTCTCTCGTAAATGGAAGCCGCTTCATCACTGAAGATCTTGGAATTGTTGACATCCTGCAAGAAAAGACAAAAATGTCAGTATTTTAGCTTGAGTACCGGTACATGTGTATGACCTTTGAGAAAGGTAGATTTTACGGTAGAATGCACCTCAGCGACAGCAATTTGGACTCTCAAATTTTTCAATTCTTTTCTGATCTACCACTTGTGGGGCTAATTTTAAAGCTCTTGGAGTAAGAAAAATTTTCACAGTCTTAGTTTTACAGAAATCCAAATTTTACTTTTCCCCATAGAGTTAGCACAGGGATGGTGGCCATGTTTGAAATATCGGTATAAAATGTCAGGTAATTTGTTCCTCTAGTACCAAACTTTGCACAGTGACCCCTGAATTTTTATTCTTGAATTGGTAGGAGTACTTTGATAGTTTTACTACGGAAAATTTGGGCAAAAGTCAAAGTGTTTCACTTTCAAGGCACATACTAACTTAACAGTCCCTTGTTTGCTATGCATCTAGTGATTGAGCTCTATCTTAAATTTTTGTGCCCTCTATTATTGCAAGGCAAAACCTTCTATGGCAGCTCACACAGCTCTATTTCAACAGCCTTGTTTCTGTTGAGTTTAGTTTTCAGAGCATGGCTACAATGGTTTCATGGATGTGAATTCTTGAAGATGTTTTGTTCACAGTTATCGGCACATATTTCTGCTTCATATGGGTTGTAGATAGACTAAAAGCTTGATACGAGTCTCAGTTTCATACAATGATTGACATTCTGTTTATCAAGATCTTTTTGAGAGTCATTTTAATGTCAATCTTGCATGTCAAAGATGCTGACACACCCCTCTTTGACACAATATTGGTATACACCTATTGTTTTCAATGGTGTGGCCTGGCCCAAATCCTAGGAAACAGGGATTATACTCACCCCCTTCTCTGACATGAGTTTGCTGGATTGTTCCAGATACTGAGCTGCCTCATACCAGATATCCGGATGATGTCCCAGACATAGAAGACACTGCTCATATGCAAACATGACTGCAAGAAACAAAATATTGCCGTAATAAGCGGTCATTTTATGACAAAATGTAGTAAATTTTTTGTTTGACATTATGTCTATCATTGTCATATTATGTTAAAATAACTATTAGTATTATTGCTAAAGAACCAGTGAATAATTACAGTGAAATAGGCTGTCACAAAGGTGAGTATTTACTGAACTGAACTGAGTCCAAAAGTATATGGCTTTGGACGAGTCAACTGATGTCTCCAAAACAGTGACTTAGTATGGACGTAAATTGTTTCCACAAGTGTGAGAGTTTGAAGAATAATATCAGCTAAAAAGTGTGATTTTTTTAAAGAAACCAATCTTTTCCAAAAGTGTGAGCGTTTAAAGAACAGTATTAAAAGTGTCACACAACGAACTGGGGTTTACAGATGTCAATGAAGAATCTTCGTCAATTCTTTGTTTGTTGTTGTGTTCTTCAATATATGTACATAACTGCTATTGCACAAGAATTTGAATCACTACAGCAACGGTATTCTTAAACACATTAATACAGCATTTTAGTTACGACCTTAGCAAAAGTGTGAGTATATATTTACAAATTGTAAAATAAACAGCATCAAAAAGACATTTGCACACTTAAACTTTCTGTGTGTCTTTCAAACGTAGGCATTTCTTGACATAGAATGTCCCTAAACAAAAAAGTATTGCGAGCTTATAGAAGTCATTATAAATTTTTTGTACACCAGCATTGAAGTAAAAAAATTAAACATGTCATTATAATATTTTGAGTATCTGTTTTCTTGCTAGAATGCAAAGCGTGTCCTTCAATTTGTATTCCTTTTTCAGACGGAACATTTGTAAATGGAGCATTGTCATTGTGCTGTTGATGTGTATTCCTTTACGGAGGTCAGTATTTGTTTTCTCTGAGGATACTCACCTCTCTTTGTGATTAGAGTCTGGTCTTCTGTTCTGAGTGGGTTTGCCTTTTCCCAGGCAATGTACTTCTTCCACAAATCCACCTGCTTGGCTTCTTCCGGGGTTCCCGTCGGTGGAACAGACGGCATGTTGCGGTTCAAGCCTCTCGTCACTGCTTCATACTCCTAAATGAGAACAAAGATGTGAAAATTGGGTTACAGAACAAACGTACCCATTTCCAGTATACCAAATGGTCAACCCCCTAGTTTTATACCTAGGGAGATAAAGATTTTTAATTGCATTTCAAAATGACAATTTAATTTTGAAGTCCAAGATACCATTTTCCAGATACCACTACAACATCTTTTTACAGATCATTTTACAATATCATAACTGAATATCCAGTCTTTTGTGAAAATTGAGGGTGAATTATCAATTGTCCAGGACTTTCCAGGACTCAAATCAATTTTCAAGTACTTTTCCAAGACTTTCCAGGAGGCGTTGAAATTCTTGGACTTTAAAAGGACTTTGCAGCAGCGTTTGGATCTTGTATTTTAAACATTAAGTGACCATGTCTTGTCAGTGATTACACCCAGTTAATGCAAGAAAATACTCTTTGAACAATAAAAAGTCACCGTCAATGCCCCATAATCAAGATTGGGATATATGCACTACAATTAGCACCATGTTTGGAATTGCTTTAGTAAGAAAACTGCAGTTGATCAGACAATCTCTATTTGACCATGGGTGCTAATTTAAACAGCCTTTTTAACTGCCTGTACCATTTTGTTTTGATACAAGCAAAATTTCTCTCATCGTCAACCAGGCTTGATGAACAGTTGATGGACCACAATGATGTATAACAGATGATATTGTGTTACCTTGGCAACTCTTCTTGCATTCATGTAATCTCTACTCCTGTCATCAATCATCTTCTTTGCAATCAATGGATTGATACTCTGTGTAACAACAACAATAATCAATCAATCAATCAATCAATGAAGTGATACTCTGTGTAACAACAACAAAAATCAATCAATCAATCAACCATTCAATCAATCAATCAATCAATCAACAATGACTTGCATGGTGACATGTTTATGACAAAAAGTTCTGTGGTACTCAGGAGAGGATCAAAATGACACAAGCTGCTTACAAACAGGTTTTTGGTTTTTTCTATCACTTTACAAAGAGTATCCCACTGTACCGGTACATTTTTGAGTCATGTAATATGTTGAACATTATATCATACCAATATATTGATGGTGCAAATACAGCGATCTGATTGGTTGAGACGCGAAAAGAACCGTGGTATATTGGCGATATACCACGGTTAGCATACGCGTGAGCTCTCAGCTTGAGCAAAAATCCTTTTTTGATGTTCCATGCCAGAATTTCAATATACTGTTATGATATAAAAGCAATAAAGCACACCCAGCAACGGTATACCACTCGATTTTGACCAGTTCACTTCATATATGCACGAGCGATAGTGAGTGCATATATGAAGTGAACTGGTCAAAATTGAGTGGTATACCGTTGCTGGGTGTGCTTTATTGCTTAAATAATGTACAAGAAAACTATACAAAAGGAACTGTATGTTTTGACCCATAAAAATTGAAATTTGAAGAAGAGACCTTATTTCTAAGGTATACCGGTATGTTCGGAGCAATTGTACAGTAGATGGTTATACACACCCATCTGTGTTGACTCATAGGGTCTATGGTTGACTGTACAGTGTCCTCTTGTAAACAACGGTAACACTAACAGTTTACTCACATTTTCATAATTGTTGTACTCCCTCCAGAGTTGTTCTATGTTGATCATAGGATTGACACAGCCTCTCTGGTAGACTCTGCGGACCGCGGTGATTCTTTGGTTCTCAGCATAGGAACCTACCGCTTCACTGAAAATACCATACAAAAAGGGTTGTGATACCGGTAGCTTTAAAGATCCAGTCAAATATGGGGCTCAGCTGTTTGGAGTTTGCGGAGACCCAGACACAACAAGTATTTTTCATTCTATGATACCAAGTGGCTGTAGGTATCTTGTGATGGCATGGTGACTTCTTGAGGAATTGGACAGGAATGACATTCCAGCATCTTTATCACCAACAATGATGCAGTTTTTTTCTTTTCACACTGGCAATTTGAAAGACCAACAGATTTGTCTTGTTTACAGTCTGCTTACATGTGCATACAGTTATCATTTTATTCAAGTTATTCATCTGTAATTAGGAACAGTGTAGTTTTTGTACTCGCCAAAAATTCCCATTCCACAAGTGTTAATTTCCTAGGCACCTGAAACATATCCTATTTTGTTGGTGCCTCTGGGCATTCACTTTCGACAGCTGCAAGGAAACCTGTTGGATGTCGATTTGCCAAGATTTGCTGTTTACTATGTAACATACAATACAGGCTGTCAGATTTTAATCCTAGCTCACATATTACAGATATATGACACACTGTACTGATGTCCTCATGCATAATGCATAATTAGTATGGTATATTTGTAACAACTTTACATTTTATTGATGTGTGAATGGATTAATTTTTGTCTGCAAACATTATCTTTTTTTCATTCATCCCTAGAGTCTATAGGAAATACAATAATACTTACACTCCTTTGAGGAATATGACATAATCTGCCCATATTTGGAATGACATGATATCCATGCCCATCTTGTCCAGGGCAAAGTCATATGCCTGGGCCATCTTTTCCCTGTATGACGGCAGACTTCCCTTGGTTTCTTTCACATATGACAGGTAACACTTCCACAGGTCTATGTTCAGTACTTTCATAAGGCAACGTTGAAACAACTGAGGCAAAATAGGTCAGTGGAATTATTAACCATGGTATCAAAGCCTCCATACATCATGTTAGACAGAAAGATCTGTCGCTCGAGGAGATATATCGCAAGCGCCCATGAGCGACGGCTCTTCCAGTCTAACATGGTAATTCTTGGTACTTTTAATTATACAATTTTGCCCACTAAGTGAGTCACAAAAGTCTTAGGTGTTCATGCGATCACTATCTCAAACTCTTGCCGTGGAGAGAAATCAACTTTTTACCCACAATGCATTTCAATATCAAACAGTTTGCCCCCCACCCCCACCCCCAGGACAGGACAAAAACTATTTATAGTAGTGAGACTTGCTTATCTGACATTCCTGGCCGCTGGGAGTGCGGGATCGACGGTGTGGGAAAAATCGATCCCACATTCTCATAAATCTTCCCATACTCTGCAGTAAATATTACACGAGCTCTGATTGGATGTTGAACAGTTGATTTCGTTCCACGTGCAAAATGTTATCCAATGGCACGACGAGTAACACACTGGCTGATACTACAAAGTAAGCAGGTCAGAGTACAGTGGCAGACGACAGAGTTGTCACGATTTTGGATAATGTTGTACATGTCCAATGTGAATTTAACGCATTTTGTGGTCATGTGAGAAAAAGAATCTCACACACCAAGGACTGGGATCAGATTTCTCAGACGAGTTTGGCATATTTTGTCTCACACGAGACTACGGCTCGTGTGAGAAATCTGATCCCAGGTCCTTGGGTGTGTGAGATTCTATTAGTTACAGATTGCTTCCACTGCTTCTCTCTCCTTTCCCTGTGTAGTGCAATGACAAGTCTTGCATAGAGGATGAGCCTCTTGGAAGAATTGATGTATAGCATCTATGAATTTTATGATCAATGCCATCCCTGGAATTTATTTGTAATTTTGTATGCAACTTTTGATTACATGTCGACCCTTGTAGTAGTATTCACTGCTATGAACAGTTTCTGGTTTCATACAGAACATAGATAATATACAGTAAAGTCATGACATTACCTTCTCTACTCTTTCAAATGCCCGGCATTTCATCTGTAAACGAAAAAAACAAAATAATTTCCAGTCATTGGGAATCATTTTCCTATTGGTAATGACATTATAGCATCTGATATACTACTAATCTTTGACTGAACAAAAATAATGAAATGGGTCTCATTAACTAATTGTGGTCAATTTAACACACAAACAACTAGCTGTGAATACGCAGGCGGTGCTGTGGCATATCAATCGCACTCTTGTCCGCAGGGGGGTGTCGGTCATTGCCACCAGTTCTGTAGCGATGACCCCTGACCTGATCATGATCGATGCACCACTGGCGTATTCACAGCTGACAAACAACCAAAATATGACTTCAATTAAGGCAGCTGTGTCGCCTCTACTTTAAAGCTTATAACATGTGTGAGAGGGGATTATTGGACTCCAACCTTTGGATATGAGACTATAAAAAGGTTTTCCCTAGAGCCTCCAGCTATGATTAACTCTCTCTACACTAACTTCAATGACTCTCTAGTGATCGTCCAAGTCCTGTGATTTTTCTGTCTCACCATTTAACCCTTTCACCACCATGGTTTGGCCCAAACCCATTGTCATCAATGGGGAATTTAGACCTGTTTACTGTAAACTGGGGTGAAAAGGTTGATGATAATTTTTTTACTTGACAGCCATGCATGCAACACAGCTGTTACTGCTGCTATGCAGTGCAACAGACAGTCTATATGTTAATATGGTCAACACACCTCCATTGCCATCTATGGACATGTATACAAATTTATAAATTTGAAGTCACCAACTTTTAAGTGGCACCTTGGTAACTTTCACTTTTGGAGAAATTGTTACTGATTTAATATGTTAAACCTGGAATTGGAAAGGACCATGGTACAAACAAAATAACATGCACGTACAAGGACAAAAATATATGTATTTCCAGGAGTTGGACAAAAATTGTCAGCCGTCAATTGTCAACTGAATTGTCAATCCTCAACCTGTTAACTCCACACATTGTACATATGGATCTCCTGGCACAGTGAGTCTGTAGAACACATTGTGTCCTTTTCATTCCGGAGTAAAATTATTCACTAAAATTATAGCGACAATTTTTTAGTGTTTGATTTGTGATATCAACTCTTACACTCATTATCAGTAATGAGGTTTAATCATCTTTCTCCCAAAGTGGTATTTATTTCTATGGTTTGTCAATGGAGCCTGCTACAAGGGGGATTAATACTTCCAAACTTTGGTCATCAGTACAATACAAGTGCGCAATATTGAGTCTTCAGGACAATTCCATCACACCAGATCAGGCCACTGTTTATTGACCAACATTAAGTCTTCAGTGTGATCATATTGGCAAGGAATCTGTAATCTGTAAGTGCAAGTGAACATCACAGCCTGCCAGCTAACTGCTTTCACTGAACTATGTTAAGAATACTGCTAAAACTTATTTTCTACCACAAGTTCTTTTTCCTTGCAGCCACGCCAAGCATAAGGGATCAAGAAAATGCCTTATTCCTGCACCATTCCATCACTTTCCTTAGTCATGGTACTATGGAAGCATATATTCAGGTTTTGTAAGATAACAAGGAACCATAGACTTTGGGGATTATGAAGGAATAAACAAAGTCAGTGTTATGTCTTCAGTAAATTGTATCAACTATGTTTTCTCCTCAGATATTAACCCTATGCTCACTTGCAAAGACTTCAATTTTACTCCGTAGATTTCACTACAGGGAAATATTTCTTCCAAGTGAACCGTCATTGCCATTGTCAACAATATAATATGAAAGTTGATTAATTAACAATTTGATGTCACTTGCTTGGTAAATAATATCAGCTGTTGGTAAGTCACCGACAATGTTGTTTTAACCATTCACAAACAGGATGTTACAAAACATTGGTCACTGATGTAAACATCTGACCACCACAGTTGTTCTGTTTCATCCCTTGCTGGCTGCTAGAGGGCGCTGTCTCAAATAAAAATTCTGGAAGGAGGGATTCTAGCTCTGACACCACTGTACAACCATAAGTGAAATATAAATCTTTTAGGATTATTCACAGTGCAAGAAAATAATCCAGCCCTTCTATCATTATGAAACCACACAGTAGCACATGGAGGTTCACTCCTTTGCAAGCTCTGCTAACAGTCTCATTTAATCAAGATCATAGATCATGCATATTGATGATCAATTTGATATACACAAATTTATTGAGATGATATCTTTTTAATTTCTTTAACCCTTTGCTATTGAAGGACCTGAACAGCTAAGATTTATTGAGTTATGTGCTATTTATAGACAATTGATGCAAACTCTAAAAGTTGTTCAATGTAGGAAGCTGCAACTGATTCCCCCTCCCTCTACCCGTCTGTCACCATGGGAAATTACAGTGTTTGATGCTAAAAACAGAGCATTATAAATAATAACACAGTTTACTTCAAGTACAAAGTAATAATATTGGTCTGAAGATTGCAAGATGGATGAAACTTAAAAAGAAACTGTCGTCGGAACTGCACCTGTGTGAGTTTGTTTAAAAAACAATGTATTTCATACGTGATATCTTGATGCACCTAATCATAGCTACAACATTTAAATTATACAATGTAGATTATGACAGACATGGTTTAATTTTCATTAATCACCATTGTACATTGGATAGTGTTTATACAACCTTTGAGAGCAGTTACGACAACTGTATGCCTTTAAGGATCAGATATTATTACTTGAAGTAATTTGTGTTATTTTATACATACATACATACATACATACATACATACATACATATATATATATATATATATATATATATATATATATATATATATATATATATATATATATATATATACACACACATATATGTGTGTGTATATATATATATATATATATATATATATATATTTTTTTTTTTTTTTTTTTTTCAATGTAACTTTCGATACACCTGCCATTCCAAATCATTCCAAAATTCAACTTGTCAAAACATTCTGACCATATACTCTACATGCTTAATGCATAATTTTAAAGGGACATGGTCGTTGGAACTGTGCTCAAAGGTCGTATGGGACCCATACGGCCAATGGCAACAATGTAACCAAGGCACAAAGGTGATTGATAACAGTTAAAACATGTCTGTGATAATCTATCATCGTATAATTTAAATATTGCAGCTATGATGATGAGGTGCATCTTGATATCATGCACGAAATACATTGATTGTAAACAAGAAACTCGCACAGGCGCAGTTTCCAACGACTATATCCCTTTAATGTTAAAGGGACAAAGTCTGCCATTTTTCATGAATTTGTGTTTGATATGAGATATTACTTATATTGTTTGACATGTGAAAGATACTGAATGAATGGGTGACCATGCATATATTCAACCCTGGTTTTTAGACAAATTGAATGAAACCACAGAAACCATCGCGGAAATGAATTAATGGTATCTTGCATCAAACAAAATTCATGAAAAATGGCCGACTTTGTCCCTTTAACTTCACTTAATTTATCAGACATTAAATGGTCTGTGGTCAAAACCTTTGATTTTTTTCAATATTTTTGTTTTGTATGTTGATTGTATGTTCTTGTTTAACTCCAAAAGGCATGTTGAAACTCCAACGCTCTAGCACGTCAACCAGTGTTTCATCTAGAGAGGGGGATGGGTATTCCCCTTTATTGACATTTTGGCACCCGCTAGTAATTTTTCAAGGGGGAACCAGCCCCCAATGAAATGGTGCCAGTAACACCTTAGAGATACAGCAGAACAAATGAAAGGGTGAAATTCCCCCCTAAATGTTGTAGTAAAGGGGGGATGCCATTCCGGATGAAACACTATGTCAACTTGGTGTCAACATGTGTAAAAAGCACTGTTCATGTAAACTGCACTGTTATTATTTAAATGTGAATTCTAGTCCTGACCAGATTTCATTTTTCAACAGTAACAATGCAGTCAATACATATACCAGCTGAGTTGATAAGCTCAACTCCATGTATCTCAACATGCTTCTGACAATATCCGAAGAATTTGTGGTTGACGTTAAAAACAAAAATTGTGAAAAACATAGGGCCAAAGTCCCTGAAGCTACTATAGACATGGATACAAAATTAAGTATTTCCTGACTGTATGAAATTATCTCACTTTGGTCGTCCTAGGGACATGTAAACCAAATATTAAAGCTGTCTGACCAGCTGTTTTGAAAAAACACGACTCAACAGTTGACAGAGCTCTGCTGTGTTATGTAGAGAATAACCTTTTGTGACACATGTATTGATGAAGAAGGTGGATATCTTTGATAGCTCATTTCAGGATGGCCTGACCAAAAATGGAAAAATTCTGTAAAAATACAGATTTGCATATTTCATCAGACTATATTAGTCTATAACAGCAAATAAACGAGAGTTAATTACATTCTAATTAAAGTAAACAAGACTTGCTTAAATCAAGATTTACGTCATAAAAAAACAGCATATCTGTCAGGTTATAAAGAATCTTGAGCTGGTTATCTTTTAATATCAGTATTTTCATCCTATTAACCAAGCACATTTTAACTTTCAAATTAACATTGTAAGTAAGTTCTGTTGAATAAGTTGAGACTGTACGTACTCAGAGAAAGCACACTGAAGAGACAAATGTTTGAAACTTAAGAAGTTCAAGGTCATCAAAAGCATTATAAGGAATCATGTTACACTTTCATTGCACTGTTTACACAGATTGCACAATTGCTATAAATAGCACATGAGGAATCTTACAGCGAAGCTTTACCATAAAAACCCTATCACTTTGACCACTCTTTTAATTGACCACTCTATTTTTTCCTCAAAAAGTAATTTTATTTTATCCTTACCAAGTCAACCATAAATGGAAATTAGAACTTTCTCTATCTCTATTTATTTGACCACCCTATCATGACAAACTATTATGAGCAATTTCTTTTAGATAACATAAATGGTGGTTCAGAATATATCAAAGTTGGGATTCAGGAAAGTTGCCTTTACATGTTTTAATCCTCAATTCACGATGAACTGTCAAAAAAAGTTGAACTTTCTGATAATTCCACACTAAAATTATTTTGGCTTTGATGATTTCCTAATTAATTCAATTATTTAAAATCATATTAATTATTTTTTCTGGGTGAATTGATAGGGTTTATACAGTACAAGAATTACATACAGTGTAAGTCAAACTTTGACCAAAAATGACAAAAAAATTCCTTAAAAATACACATTTGCATATTCATCACAATTTGAACAAATCTAAGTTGGGTTATCCCTAGGGACCTGTATACCAAATAACAAAGCTGTCTGACCAGTGGTTATGAAGAAGAAGATTTTTTACCAAAAACACCTTTTTTGGCATTAATTTGCCTATTTTCAACAATATCAAAAATTAAAAAAATAGTTTCTCAAAATCAATTTTTCATCTACACAACAAATATCAAATCAGTAAGTACTGCGGTTCTCAAGATATTTGAGTGGACGGACGCCTCACAAACGGACATACATACATACATACATACATACATACATACATACATACATACATACGACTGACGCCGGACGCCGGACGGATACCCATCCCAATAGCTTCTATAGACTATAGTCTATAGTAGCTAAAAATTATCAAAGTTAATGCTGCTGGTCCTTTAACATTGCATAAGCTACACAATGCTATGTGCAGGTAATGGTTAATAGTTTGAATTTCAACATGCTTATGGGAAGGTGAAAATGTTGACGAATACTGAAAAATCTACCTAAGTTATCTGTTGTCTCATTTATTGTGAGTGATTTTCATCAACATCAATGCCAACATAGTGAACGATCGACTGTTCTGAGGAAATTCATCTTTTCACACAGCTGTGACATTTTGGAAACGAAAATTCTATTTTCTAAATTAGTTGCGTAATCAAAGCATCAAAATAGCAGTGCTCTCATGGACTATCAAAACGAATTGCACATGATTTCCATGGCAGCAAGCCAGCCATGGCATGGCATGGTAGTAAAGTTTGTATAATCCCTGGTTCTGTTCAAAGGCTTTGCTGATTTATTTAACTTTAAAGTCCTCAAGTTTTTTTCGCGATGTCATAACTTTTCATGATGTTTCCATTTTTCATGCATTTGTAGTGTACAATTAATGCAGTACTGCAAGATGCAGTTTCATGGCTTCTCCAACTTCACATCCTGGTGTAGGAATGTATAAATAATGGTAAACTTTAACCCTTCCCTGCCAAGTTCATATTTCACCATCAGGTCAAGTTGGTTAAAACTAGTGAAGCAGAAAACATGTCCCATATGGTGCGTTTCGACAAAGACTTGAATATTTGAAGGTCCCTGAAGACAGAGATACTGTAAACATGATTTTTACAGACTAAAGCTGCTACAACATACCAAGCCAGGTTGGTGAAAATACATATGGTTTTGGCTCAATACTGCTTTTCACTGACTTGGCAGATGGGGAAGTGATACTGTCTGGCAGGAAAAGGGTTAATACAGCCCAACAAGTTCGTGCCTCTATCACCAACCTTTTGCAAACTAGAATTTTTCCAGTCATAAATACCACATACCATCAAAAATAAAATGATGTTTGAATCATAACTATGACCATATTAAAGGATGAGAAGAACCACAATTATATCATTACACTAATACCTCTGGGACTGATATTTGGACTCTCATACCTTTTTCAATACTTTTCAATACTTTTGGTCTACTATTTGTGGTAAAATATTTTGAAGCTTATGGAGGGACTCAAGTTTTCACCTACTTATATTTGTGAAAATCCAATATTCTATCTTTCCTTATACAGTTATCACCAAGATGTTGCCCATTGTGAATTACAAAATTTTGCACTGTGACCCCGACTTTTATTCTTGATTTTAAAATGGATTGCTTCAGAGTCCTTTACAGATTAGTTAAGGACTTTCAATTTTCAGCACCTTCAATATGATTCTGCTACCTAAGTGGGTCATAAAATTTCTATATGTTGATTTCTACAGGTAAAACACATAACTTTACAGAAGCCAAGTAAAGATTCAGGTTATACAGGAATTTATGCCAGAAATGCCAAAAAGGATGAAAAGATGAATGAGTTTAGCTTGTTTCACAAATTGCCATGATAGTAAATATTTACTGGTATTTTAAAATTATTCATGAGATCACTATCTTAAATTCCTGTTGTTGTGAGAAGTCTACTTTTTACCCACAATGCATTTCAAGATTATGTAGTGTGCCCCCTCCCCTCCAGCACAAGACAAAAGCTCTAAGGTAGTAGAAATTTTGAGGTGCTAAATGTTTAAATTCCAGTGCTTTCAAATTCACACACTCTCAGCCTGTACCATTTTGTCTGCACTGTGTATGTGCAATCTGTAGATAATCTTAGTGCACAATCAGTGTTTTTGTCAAGGCCAGTACCCCATTAATGTTACCGGGTTTCCCCAGTCATTTTACAGGGGTTCCCTGTGGTATATCAATGCAATCTGATTAGGGGACAGCAGAAATGTTACCGGGGTTCCCAAATCATTTACCAATATTCCCAAACCTTAGCAAAAACACAGACGATGTGAGGTAGATTAGTATTAATTTATGAAAATTTTATTAATAAGCATGGTTTCATTATTAGAGTGTTTATTTTAATGATTCCCTTTCAGCATGGATTATTCATGTACCTCACATTTTGCTACGATGACTAACATTTTTTTCACTCCAAGAGCTTTAAAACGAGCGCCCATAAGCGGTAGATTAGCCAAGATTATTTGAGTCCGAAAAATTGTCCCGGAGGCACATTCTACCTAAAGGTAGGCTGCACCTTGGGAACAGATTTTTGGCCACTCAAATTTTTATGGTATCTTTTTGGATTGTAGTTTGTATACAGTGTTTTTGCTGAGGTTCTGGAACATTTGTAAATGATTTGGGAACCCCGGTAACATTGCTGCTGTCCCTAAATCTGATTGCATTGATATACCAAGGGGAACCCTGGTAACATTTACTGTAGGTAACAGCCTTAACAAAAACACTGATATACGGTCATATTGAATTTAATGAAATGATTCATAATATACCTAGAGTGCAATTTCCATACATTCATAAATTTAATACATATTTTCAAGGTTAAAGAGACAAAATGGAAGTTTACATATTCTACATGTAGTTGTCAAAAGCTGTTATTTTGCTGATCCGCATCATATATATGTACAGGTAAACAGCCAAAGTTTCATCTATATCATTCCTTTGTCTTAACTATTATCGCAAAATTCTCTTTATAATACGATGTGTTCATTAAGTGCTGTGTGTTTGTTACTTCTTTAGCGTTCAGGGAAATACAGATTCTCTCCTCACTAGGCTAAATATTAAGGCTATCAGACGAGTGATTTTTGAGACAAATTTTTTTTGACCAAATATGGTAAGTGCATCTAATCCCAACATGCAAATTTCATATTTTGTCATAATGACAATAAACATGGCCAGAGTAGGAAGTACTTGTCATTTGTCATCAAGTTAGGGAGTTCCTCTAAGGAGCCTCTAACAAACTCTTTAAGTGCGCTTGCTGCTCAAATATTCTCTGAAGTTTCCATCGGTTTTTGTCATTGAGATTTGAGATGAAGTTTCAATGCAAGCTTTGTAAGGCAATCAAAAACAATTTTCAGCTCAAATTTAAACAAAATATTTTGGATTCAATGCAGAATCAATTTTTCAACATTGAACCTGATCATCTAATTGAAATTTCGGATTTCATTTGAAAAACCTTACAGGAGCAATATCAAATTTTTCTGTTGCTGTTGTAGGAAAGATACCTTTATGAAAATAAATATTTTATTTGCTTTGAATATCTCTTGATACTCTGGTAAGCAAAGACACACAGTGCGAAACTATAGGGGCAAGACTGAAGATCAGTGGAGATAAAGAAATATTGTTTAAATTGTTAGTAACATTTATACCATCACTAATATACAGCCTTATGTACTATAATTGCAAAACAAGTGACCTAGCAGCTGATATAGCTCTGCTGTGTTATGAAGAGAATAGCTATTTGTGACAAGTGTTGATGAAGGTCAAATCTTTGTTAGCTCATTTCAGAATGGCCTGACGAAAAATAGCAAAAATAGCTGCAAAAATACAGAATTTAAGATTTCATCATAATTTGAACGTATCACACCAAGAACATGTCTACTTAATATGAAAGCTACCAGACGAGTGATTTTTGAGACACAAATTTTTTTACCAAATATGGTCAAAATTGCCCTGACAATACAAAATTACAGATTTCATCATAATTTTAGTATCTTACATTCAGATAACCCCTTGGAATCTGTATACCAACTATCAAAACTATCAGACAATCGGTTTTGGTGGAAAAGAATTTTCACCAAAAATGATAAAATTGCCTTAAAAATACAAATTTGCATATTTCATCAAAATTTGAACAAATCTGAGTAAGGTCATCCCTGGGAACATGTACACCAATATTAAAGCTGTCGGACTAGCCATTATGGAGATGATTTTTGCCCCAAAATAGCAAAATTAGCCTCAAAATACATGCATATTTGATCACAATTTGAAATGTGATTGAGGTCATCTCTGGGGACCTGTTCTTCATATATTAAAGGAATCAGACTCCTCATTTTGAAAGAATGTAAAAAGTTGACAGACCATGGACACATCCACTTATTAGATAAGCTCCGGTTGCTGACAGCAGAGCTAAAAAGATTTCATTACTGCAAAATCGATATCAAAAATTTTCAACCAATACCAGCAGAGACAGCTTCTTGCAAGACACTTGCTTTATCACAGCAGTGACTATATTTAAATTATAAGAGCAATGTTTGGTTAATATATCCCCTTTAGAAGATTATTTGACTTGTGTGTGCACTTAATACCAGCAAAACCCAGAGACCATTTAGTTTTAATCAAATGAATATTTTTGACAGGCTGTCATGTTGAGATGGTCTTTCACCTGAGAGTTAAAACTGACTTGCAAAGATGCCATGTTAAATTTCATTTCAACTAGTGGATTTTTGATCAACTAGCGAAAACATTATCTCAAAAAGTTCAATCAAATGCACATCAATAGTCTTAATTACAGTGCATTTTTGCAATATTAAAATTATCCCAAATATTGTTTTTGTATCCCAAATATTTATGTTTGAACTTAAAATTTGTATTTTTTTCATGGCAATGTCAAGAGTTGTCTCCACACAACTTCCAACAGAATTCAACATAGTAAAAGGATGGGTTTCATTTAAAGGGGAATTAGCTATAACTTTTGATTTTTTTACTTTTTTTTTATTTTAATGTAAACTGCAGTTTCTTGTTCTACTCCCAAAAGCATGTTGAGATACACAGTATTCAGCTTGTCAACTCAGCCTGTACATGTGTAAACAGCATAATTGTTCCAAGTGAATTTTAGTCTGGACCAAAATTCCAATGTAAACAATATGTGCATTTTGCACATACATATATATGCTGTATTGACAGGCTAAATGGTTTAGCTTTCAACATGATTTGGGGATCACACGAAGAACTTACAATTGACATACAAAAAAAAAATCAGTGAAAAAACTCAAAAGTCACGGCTACTCTCACTTTAAATTCAATAGAATATGCTTCGAAAACTGACTATGAATTACTTTCACAGTCTTGGGGTTTTGCTGGTGTCAGTAAGAAAGTCAGAGGACACAAAAAAGACAAAGACATCATTTCAGTTTTGCCACTTTTTAATAGCAGCAACAATTATGAGGATTGTAAATACAAAATATCACTTTTTCATGATCAATGTCTCACTTACCAATGAGCCATGCAAGAATTCTGAGTTATCTTACTATGAAATATATGCAAATGATATGATCATACAATCAAAAAGATTCATGCATATTTATCAGTCTTTTCCCAGTTTGTTACTTTGCCCTGACGTCTTATGTTCATAAAGCTACAATTGTAATGTTTACGCAAAAAATTAAAGCCTCTGTCACAAAATTATTTCTTAATAATGTCGTATGTAAGCCAAGAAACATAAGATTTGTTCCAGGTGTTTATCATTTCGCAAAAGAAATTCAAAGATGCAACTTTTCAGACACCACTTGAGAATGTGATATCTTTCTTGACTGTGATGATTTTACAGATTTGAATACATTTTCCCTTCCATTTTAGCATTTTTTACTCGGGTTATGAAAACCCCAACTTTTACAAAAATACCGTAATTATACGGTGTCGCTCAAATTTGATCAGAATTGGTACATACCAGTATGGGTACCAAAGATCAACAATAAATGTTGTTTCTATCTGTTCAGTGCAGGAAAATTCTACGTTGATGTTATGACAATGATTTCTGCACAGTACAACCAGAAAAACAACAAGAAATATTTAAACCAGAAAAACAAGAATGACAAAAGTAATTAAGGTCTGAAACTGTAGGTACTGGAGGTCAACTTTAGCAACATGCATAGCAGAAAGGCAGGTAGCCCCCCTTAGTTTGACCATAGACGGTCTTCCTCCCCTCTACTGTCTATGGTTTGAGCAGGTCTGTTAATATGTAACAGTTCATAAACAATGACAGGAAATGACTCAAGTCAGTGGAGTAAGACTGTTTCAAGCCTGTTTCAGAATTTCGCTTTTCTTACCTCATTTGCACATTTTTGACACTGATGTGTTCATTTGAACAAATTCACATCTCAACCCCTACATCTACCTGTACACCAAATACTGAGACGGTAGCTTTGGCGGTATGGGAGCCTTTGTGTGTGACGGACATACATCCGCACATACCCACAAATATACAGACATAGACGCCACTTAGACTCATCATATAAGCTCTTTTTGGTATTTATATATAAAACCAAATATGAGCTAAAAACAACTTTCTAAATTAGCAGAAACACTTATTTTTGACCACAAATTTTGAGAAATTGCATTTCAAGAATAATCTGTTTCATTCAATCAATCAATTTGCTGATATTCAAATAATGTACAATAAATACAAAATATGGAGTAGTAATGCGTGTAGTTTCATTTTTATGAATATCCAAAAAAGGCATTTTTGCCAATTTTAACAATTTGCCCGCTGAGGCTTTGGCCTCCCTAGGGTTTATAAGGAAAGCTACTCAACAAATAGAGTTAATCAAGTCTAGAGATGTATATCATGAATTCTTTGAGTAGTTTTAGCAGTATATGTGAAAATGTGGTGGTGGTGGTGCTGATTTTGCAGAACACTTGAGTCAAAACAAGACACAAGGCGTAGGTCTTGAAACAATAAAGGTAACGACCAGAAAATGATTTTCTACTTTGTTGGCGGAGATTTACTCTTTTCAAAGCTTACTTCAATTCCAAATGGCAAATAAGAGATCTCATCAGAAGCAGTGAAGCTCTTTGGCAATACAATGCAAATGTGAATATGTCTTCAGTTAATATGTATCAATAACAGCAGTGTGTTCAGTGCACTGTGTACTGATGTAGCGCAGCAAGCGCAGGATCGCTGCAGTGTATGACCTTTGAACCCTTGATAGGAGACTGAGGGATGAAAGACAAACATACAAGTGTACAGGTATACAATAATTTACAGTTCTAAGTAATGTAACAGACGAAATGGACTTTGGAGCTGAAACCAGATTCCTCAACAAAACAAAATATTCACAGTGTATTTACAGGAAATCATAAATGCAAAATATACTGGATTCTCAGAAGTATACCTTCATGAAACAAAAATGAAAGCAAAGTCTTTCAATGGATTTGAAAACGAAACCTTTTTGCTGACACAGCTCTGCGGTATTTTCAAAACCATATATATTGGCAAATTTGTACCAATTTAAACAAACTGATATGCCATATGTATCATCATTTTTGAAGTTTTGGACTAAAAAAACCCCAAAAATTAACCCATTTGCAAGGTTTCATAACCATTTGAATAAAAGTATTAAGGTCATCCTTGGGAATTTATCAACCAAATTTCATTACAATTGGACTACGCTTTCAGAAATGATTTTTTGAAAAATTGAGCCAACTATAATGAAAAATAGCGCCAATGGCACTTGATCACAACTGGCACATTGTGAAACTACTCTATCTCTGGGTACACCTGTACATGAAATACTGAATGGGTAGGTGCTGCGGGTTTGGAGTTTGTCAGTAAATGCACACAGAAAACAAAGTCCCGAAGTTGCGAATTCCAGCCATTTTCAAACCACACTGTTTGTCAGTGGGGTAAGCAATATTCGCAAAAATCACATTTCCAGGCTAATAGACTATGTTTTACGAAATCACACGTCCTTATTACAAAATAAAACGATCTTTGTCTTTAAATCAATGCGCCAGTAAACAGGTCCAGCAGCTAGTTATGTCATCAAGTCTGTAATGTTAAGGGTCAATAACAAATGTGAGAAATCTAAAACATTAAATATGTTGTTTTTTATCAATTTTATTACCAAAAGCGCATGAAAATCTCTGATACTTTGAATCAGCCATCCTGCATATTTGTAACATTCATCAAAACCTCATTTCTGTTCCACAACTCATTAAATAGTCCACAATGCAGGATTGGTGTACATTCCAAAACTACATATATGAAAGACCCCTAAAATCAATTAGTTAAAGGGGGGTTAGAAATTTCCCAAAACTATCTAACCGCTGCTCCGTTTGGCTCCATTTTTCGAATCGGAACCTTGGAATTAGTCTGAATATCTCTACCAAATATCAATGCAGTCTGTTCAGTGGTTTTTGACTTTTTGTCGTTTACGGAAAATGGACACTGTCCACCACGGGTGAAGCTAACCCTATATCACAACTTCCAGATGTGATAATGACCTATGGTCATTATGTTAAAAATACCGCCAATGGCGCTTGGACATAATACCGCCTAGTATTATCGGCATTTATCAACAACCACACTCACTGTGAATTAGACAGACCACGAAGTCAATGAGCAACATATAGCTGAAAGACTATTTTTCACATTGCGATTTTAAGCTCATTTTTATGAGAAAAGAGACATGTATATGTATATGGAGAAAAAGCAGAAGACATATTTGTAAATTGTTTGTAAAGTGACAATCATATATGCATCTCTTGAAATTTTGTGGTTATAAGGTATAACAGTAGTGTAAGAATAATGAGGTATGAATAAGTTAGTAAAGCTAAGTTGACAGTAATTAAGATTACAAAATTATACACTAAGCTGGGGAAATCTGATTGAAATAATTAATTAGTCGTACACGGAAATGTGAACACATCACGCCTGTTTTAATGGATTTGCATTGGTTACCGGTAAAAGAAAGATTCAAGTTTAAAATTCTTCTCCTCACTTTCAAAATCCTAACCGGTAAATGTCCAGAGTATTTGAAGTCACTGATAGATATTCAGGTTCAACGACGTGTTCTCCGTTCCTCTGATAAATTATTGTTAATTCGGCGTGATACGAGGAACACTACTGTAAACTATGGTTTCCGTGCTTTTTCAGTTGCTGCTCCAATATTATGGAATGAACAAGCGTTTACTAATGCTATTTTAAACTGTTAGGTTCAATCCTTTAAGCGCCAGTTGAAAACTGATCTTTTTAAGGAATGTTACTGTGTTTAATGATATGTTTTGATTTTCTTTTATTTTCATTCTTTTCATTGTTTGTGTACAGAGCACTGAGACGAAGTGTAGTGCGCTTTTTAAGAAATAAATAATAATAATAATAATAATAAAATAAATGTTGAGAAGTAGCAAAGTCATGGTCATCTTTTGTCTAATACCTTGTGTAAGTTCATGAACTTTACATAAATCTTGCTATAGATTTGTTGCTAATGGGCAATAACTGTGTTTCAGATCATTTGAGAGCAATCTATCCATGACAGGTTTACTAGTAAATTGTAATATACTTCTCTTTAAAGGAGAGAAACTTCTCAAATATATTTTTCCCTGTAATTTGCTGTGAGAACACATGGACAGATGCTCAGGACTGTATGCTGGTGCTACCTTGATAACTAACCTACAACTTGTAACGTCATTGTCTAACTGTTCACCCCAATTTCCTGTAGACAGGTCCACACTCTCCATTGATAACAATGGGTTTGGGCCATACCATTGTAGTGAAAGACTGTAACATGTGAGGTTGTGGATACTTAATCTCTGGAATGTCAAAGTCTGTATATTGACTCAAGGATGTTTACTTAACAAATGCCTAGGGTCATCTCAAAAGTGAGAATCTAAACTATGAAATATGTTTTTTTTAATGCTTTTGATGCCCAAAAGACCATAGAAATCTCTTATACTTCGAATCAGCCATCCTGCATATTTCTAACATTCATCAAAACCTCATTTCTGTTCAACAACTCATAAAACAGTCCACAATGCAGGATTGGTGTACATTCCAAAACTACATATATGAAAGACCCCTAAAATCAATTAGATAAAAAGGGGGGTTAGAAATTTCCCAAAACTATCTAACCGGCGCTCCGTTTGGCTCCATTTTTCGGAATTGGAACCTTGGAACCAGTCTATGTATTGATATCAAATATCAACGCAGTCTGTTCAGCAGTTTTTGACTTTTTGTCGTTTACGGAAATGGACGACATCAAACACCGGTTGAAACCACCTCTATATCACAACTTCCAGTTGTGATAAAAATTAAAAAATTTACGATGCAAATTCACAAAACTTCATTCCCATGAAGCTACATGTTGAATTTGACAGCTGTATGACAGATGAGTATAGAGAAAACAATTTTCTTTACCAATCTGAACAAACCTGACTGAGGTCATCCCTGGAAATTTACACATAAAATTTGATTGCTATTGAAAATCAGTTTAATAAAAGATTTTTAAAGATGATTGAGCTAAAAATTAGAATTGTCAATAATTTGAATATGAAAATCTTCTGGTGATGCTCACACTTCATGAGGGCATTCCTATGAAGCTACACACAAATGTTAAAAGCTGCAAAACCAGCAGTAAAAAAGAAAATGTTTGAAAATATCATTTAAGAATTCCAGGCAAAAATTTCCTTATTCAATGAATCAATCAAAGTTCAACCATCAAAGGTCACAGACGCCACCATCAATCTACCTTTCTCTATAGCTCCATGTCTCTAACACAACAGCAGAGCTGAAAATTCAATTGAAAATAGAAAAGATGTGAACTACAGGAGTATACATGTAGAATAATGTGAACTTCCAAAGAATATTTTATCATCATGACTTGAAGGCACAGGGCTTTTAAGGTGAAGTACTACGAATTACGTCAAAATTAGGTTGTGGTGTCATTTTCTTGAAACTTTGCACAAATATTCTTGGAAGTTGTGCAAGTGCAAAAATGAAATAAAAAATGGGGGTCACCAAGCTCGTTTCCATGGAAACGGACGTTAAAATGGCGTCGTTAGAAATAAATAAAAATGATATAATTCACTTAAACTAAAGAAAGCAAATATAAAACGCTTAGCAAATGAGTTAATTTTAATAAATACCAAGAATTAAGATCCATATCTATCGAATGTATAGTTTTCATGATGTTTGTAAAGAAATTTGAACATAAGTATTGATTACAAAATGACGACATCGAAATTATATCACTACATAATTTTCGAACTTTCTTCCTGTCGCTTTGACTGGTGTCATTTTGACCAAACTTGGTGAATAAAATTCTGACATAATACCATTTAGTTTACACTTTTAATAAAAGGGTGTCACCATGCTACTTTTTACAATATCTCCAGGTAAATGGGTAATATGCGCCATTTAAATTGGAGAGAAATGTTAATTTTGCGCTCATATTGAATAAAAACCAGCTTCCTAGGGGGTCAAAATATGACAAGGTTAAAAGTCACATGTATTTCTAAGAGACTGGGTCAAAAAATTAGGTAAAAGCGTAACTTCAACAATGACAGGTGATGTTAAATACATGCGCTACAAAATAACCCATTTGCGGCAGGCTGCAGTTAAATCTGCGCAGAACTGTTCTAAAGCATGTGCGCGTCCGAATTCGTCGCCCTTCACCTTAAGCATATATTTCATAAAACTGTATAACAAAACACAGTGTAGTGTCTACTTCAAAACATGAAACTGCACATTGCATATTTGCGACACAGAAATAATGTTTCAGAAGAGAACTCAAAGGTCGCTATGCAGTCTGAGAACCATGTGATGTACTGATGAGATATCAACATTTAACATTTTGTACACATCTGGGATGATATTAAATAGCATTCATTATCATACCATGACCCACAAGCCTATCCCGATTCTGTAACTATCTCATCAAAAGATTTTTGTTTAGCTCCACTATTTTCACTGACCGGCCCCAATTTTAATCAACAGCACCATGGTAGTGACCTACATAAAAAATATTATAGCTTTGAAAATTTTTTTTAAATTGCTACGGAAGCTTTACACTTTTCTACACCACTACCATGATTAGCATTTGCCACAGGTTGGAAAACTGATGGGATTTTGCAATTTGCATAACAGTGGAAGATTTGAATGTTCTTTTGTTGTGAAAATGTATTCTTTTGTGTGTTTAGTTACATATGAATAAATTATTGGAAAGTGATGGGTGACCCGCCCCTCAGAATCTCACTGTGAACTCCGATGATTCTAAATCTGAGATCTGGTAAAATTTTTAGCTAAAGCAGTGATTAACCTAACCCTGATGAGAATTTAAAATTTGAAATGGTCACCATTCTGTGTTGAATTTAACAGGAGATAGTAACTTTCTGATCATCACAAAAATCGAGAGGTCATAACTTCTCTCTCCGCTAATTTCAAATTACGTCAAATAGGCGACAGACAAGAAAACACACAGAAGATTTTGAGTGGCTACCCTGTTAGTACATTTTGGCTTATGCATTGTAGTGTCAAGGGAAGCCAAAATATTGAAATTGTTGAAAATATATATTCTGCAGTGAGCATGCATTGTTGATTAGACAGCTCAAGACCAAAGCAGTGCCACGCAAAAATCAATACAGACACACTCGAGGAACAACTCAGGAATTCTATAATTAAGATATGTTGTTTATTACAATGAAAAAATCTGTACACAGAAGTCACCTATCAAATTCTATTTTAGTTGGATAATATCCTATTTAGAAAAATGTACATAATTTTTATCAATCAAGAATTATGGAGATTAAGTAAATGGGTTAGGACAATTTGTTTTGGTAGCGACTTGTGCATATCAATGAATTCTGATCCTCTTGTCAATGATTTCAACTAATTATATTGGTGATTGTTGGAGAAAGTTTCTGATCTCAACAAGTTCAAGTCAGTATCTCACTTTCAAAGGCACAATTTGTTTCAAAGCATACTTCTCGAAGAGTGGGTAAAACAAATCAAACAGTTGCATTCATGATATCTGTATCTCAGGAGTACAAGGATCATACTCTGCATAAATTGACATCAAATGTGACTATATTCAAAAATACTGGATTTGACGCCTGAGAAAAATCAGACAGTGGCAGTATCGTCAACTCGATTTCAGCAGTGAAGAAATGGTAGTTCTGCAGATTTAACAGGAATTTAAAATTTTTGACAGTCTTCATTTTGTGTGAGAGATGAGGTTTTTAAGAAAATATTCTGATTTAGGTTATCAAAATATTCAGGTCACACAGCTCTGCTGAGGTCAAAGGTCAAGCAATACCCAACAAAACCAGAGTTATTGCACTGTGGACCACTATATGACTTAGCCTCCACTGATACCAAACCTTACTGGATTTGATGAAACCAGAATAGGGTGCACAAGCACATGCATAACAATATTGGTCAAAGTCACCTGTCAAACTACAGGGAACTTTTTTTTTCGTGAAGAACAAACTGACAAAACTTGAGATATTCCTACATGATCACAATCAGGAAATGATGGAACCTTGTATAGGTCTCCACACACGAAAAAGACTGTGGTATTATCATTTTTTCTCATTTCCAATTTTGTAAGGCCTGAATTAATCAGAAATATCAGTAGAATGAACAGATGACGGTAGAAAATAAATGTATAAATACATGTGAATTAATGAGCCCTGTGATAAGTTTGTCACAATGAATATATTCATACACACTTTGTGTGGGTATTTAACATTATTCTTTTTTGACACAGCACAAAGGACTCTACTATAGAATGTCAATGTTTTCCCAGGTTTCTTTCACATGGGGGAAACTGTTGCCCCTCTTCCCCAACCCCGGCTTGAACATTGGAAGGGGGAAGGTACAATATATTTTGAAAATTTATACAAATCAAGATTTTGTTCAAGGTATTAGGGTTACAGAATTTATCAAATACCAAATAAAAGTCAGGTCTATCTCATCCTTTTACAGATAGGAAGCTTGTATCACTTTACTGTGGCTACAGATAGTAGATTACATCAACTGTGTGACATTGCGTCATTGACGGTAATCATGAGGTGAAATGCTACTATAAATACTCTGTATCAATCATAATCTCAAACTTTATTGATTTGTAGAAGAGCGACAAGTTGTGCGTTTGTGATTATTTTAAGGGGGATTTGATCAGATTTGGGGATTCACAAAATTGTGCCTCATGTTCTTCATGTAGTTGGCCTATTGGAAGAAATGATCACTGGATCATTCATTATTGTCAATATTGATTTGGTTAAAATGTGTTTCAAAGACCCTAGCATGCTGAAATTACTATACACATTATAATATGTGGCGTGTAACATCACTCAAAAGTTGATGACAGTTGAATTGACTCCGGCTGAGGAGTTATATTTGGCAGTGTCTTGCTCTTATCTAGACCCCAGAACAATTTCTGTAAACTCTTGATTCAAAAATAAAATTTATAAAATACACGGTGAGCAAGTAGGTTTTGTGAGATGCTATTTTAATATATCAAAAATTTAAGTATTCAGGCAAAGATGCGATAACTAAACGTTTGATATCCTAGTTCATCAAATCAGTCTAGTAGACATATATGCTTTATCTACTATACCCTTCACCCCTTCGCTGTAAATAGATCCGTCCACTGTATTGAAAACAGCATCGATGTACACAAGTCTTGGGGTGAAACAGCAAGGGAAGGCTGCACACACAAAACAATTTTAGAGATTAATGTAATCAAGGGGGGCAATTTGTTTCAAAAAGATACTTGATAGCCCTCTGGCAAAACTCCTTAGTTATCATAATGGATATTATACCCTTTGTTCTTCAGGTACGCTGATAGTTGAGAGTTATGGACGCAGAGAATCAATCACATCAGGCTGCCTGTGCTCTTTTGACTTTTTGAGACTGAGTAATTGTCAACAGCACATAAACCTTAGAGGTCTGCTAGCACTGTATGCGAAGTCACGGCATACATGTACAGCCCTCCGGCACAATTAATATTTAACAACATGATGTGACACACATAATGGGTATGATGGATGGTCAACGGTTCATTTCAGAAGCCAGAGGTCTTGTCATCTGGGTGACATAGAAGCAATGAGCTCCTCTGGTACAGAAGTTCTGGTCAGTACAGACCAAAACTAACATGCAAACAACTACGCGCTTTTGATGCACTCGGGCGCCGCTAGTGCTTACTTGTGAGTTTGTTCAAAGTGAGCATAAGATAACTACTGGACTGTTTTTACTCCCCTGGCCGGTCACTAATGTTACGTGAACACAAGATTATGCAAAATATTTAGGTTTATGACAAGTTTTCTCGATATTGTATCAATAATTAACATGGATTTGATGATTTTACAAATTTTAGGACAGTTTAATATAGTCATGCAGACCAGTAGAAATTCTGTACGGTAGACAATAGAAATTCTGTACGGTAGACAATTTGAAGGTTGAGTGTACTCAGTTGAAGCATAAGGACAGACCTAATAGCATGGGATGACTGTAAACAGGCATACAATGGTAGTTCATCGACATTGGCTATAAACAATGATGATAGTTGTGTAATTTTCCACTTGATTGAAATAAAATAACTCCACCTGATACACTGCAATCAAGCAATTAAAACAGCAATCACACCCACATCATTCATGTATAAACACATCAAAAATAATAATCTTTAAAAAGCATAATGTACCTGCTAGATAAGCTTGTTTATTATATACATCTTTATTGTATGTACGTATGTGTGTACATATATATATATATATATATATATATATATATATATATATATATATATATATATATATATATATATATACACTGTATATATATATTATATACACACACACAAATCTATACACACAAAACACACACACACACACATAAACACATACATACATATATATATATATATATATATATATATATATATATATATATATATATATATATATATATATATATATATATATTATATATATATATATAGACATGCACAATCTGTACATTTTTTAAAATTTTTATGTGTATCCCTTTTCCTGCCAAGTTCATATTTCACCATCAGGTAAAGTTCGTTAAAACTAGTGAAGCAAATTATGTCCCATTTGGTGCATTTTAATGAAACACTGAGCATTTAAGGCCCCTGAAATCACAGATACTGTAAACATGATTTTTATGGACTAAAGCTGTTGGAACAGACCAAGCCAAACGGGGAAATATGTATGATTTTGGTGCAATACTACTTTTCACAGAGTTTGCTGATGGGGAAGTGGTACTGTCTGGCAGGGAAAGGGGTATATGTGCAGGCACACACACACACACACACACACACACACACACACAATCACACAATCACACAAACATAGACATTAACATGCAAAGTTTTAACAAAATTTGACAGTGAAACTTGATCAACACCTATCATATTCCGGACAATGTAATATTCTGTGCACTTCTTCCCCAAAACAGAGTCTTGTTTACATTGCCACTCAGACAGTTAATGAGATTCTCACAATCACATTTGTGTGTACACACATACATACACACTCACAGCAAATAACAATACAAAAATACCCAGTGATTTGAAATTTGTGCATAGAACCATAGATAGTAGAGAAATTGTTTCTCCCTGTCTATGATAGAGCTTCACACAAAGTCTTTCACACACACACACACACACACACACACACACAAACACACCTGACAACTCACAAAACCACATTTTCCATAAATCATATTTACAAGTTCCATGCTATATAGCCAAAAGAATGGAGACATGAGTCAATAAAGACGCAAGACTCACAGAAGACGCATGACTACCAGGGAGTGCAGTAGAAGTTTTCAAATTATTATCCACAAAAATATCCAAAATATTGCACTTTAATGTTGAAAAAATGTATGACGCAAAACGGCATATTTTTACAGTGAAAAAATACCCTGGATTGAACATGTACACTACTAAAATTAATAGTTAGTGTCGTCGTAACACGTGCCAGAACTTGCATCGAGACAAAAACACAGATCACTTATAACGTTGGTTTTGCATAAGAATGTGAATTAAGTATGCAGTGGTTGGTGATACGAAAACTGCTATTGCTGATTTCTAGGACCTTTCACTGGCTTCAGATCAAATCGATATGATCTGGTCAACTTGGCATTTCAATAGAAGTAAATTATCACCAGATGTCCTTGGACGTAATATGTAAATGGTAAGCAATTATCATGAGATGTTCTCAAACTCTTGTCAAAATCGATCAAAAATTCTTTAAACTATAGCATGCATCTCTCACTTAATGCCTGGTAAATCGTTGTAAATTTTTTACAAAGCAAACTAGAAAATTATAAGAAAGATAAAAACGAAGTGATAGTAACCTCAGCTTCTATGTATATCTTCCAATACCTTCCAGCGTTGGGAAACTGAACCACCAGCCGTTCGTAGACCTTCCTTGCTTTGTCAATGGGCTGTGTCTGTAAGGTAACAAGGATTGCGGTTTACAAAGATGTTTTGAACTCTGATTGATAAATAACATGTAATTTTGTAAAATACTGGACGATGGCATCCAAACGTTATCTTTTCAAGTGCAAAAGCCAATTTTTGCTGCTCTTATAAATATACCCAAGTAAATTTTTTCCAGATGCTTGCAAGACATTTGATAAAACACTGTAGCCAATGAAATGTGCCGTCCATTTGGTCCAAAAATTATCTAAACAATTACAGAAAATTTCAAGAAAATCACAAAAATTTTGCAGTAAAATTTGGTGGGAAACATTACAGCATTTAAAGGATTAATATTCTTCAGAGCTTTGTTGTGCATGAACTTTTACAGACTCTAGGATAACAATACCATGACATTGTAACAATTAAAATATTTCCAATGACACATTAGTCAAACAGTGAAATGGCATCACAGCCACCAGACTTTGCAAAGTTTTTACATAGACATATTTCATGTGTGCATATAATTCATTTTGTGAAAGCAAATATTTCATATCTGTATAGTTTTATGAGAATGTAATAGAAATTACGGCATCTGACAGTGACCAAAAAAGATCACATTCTTGCTAATATGAACAACAGCCTGACTTGGACAGTCAAATTGTTTATCATGTTCACTCAACTAAAACTCATCATACAGTACTTTGCAAGCTCGAATAACTTCATATTATGGGAATTCAGTTTTAGACTTTACTGCAGCTAACATATAAACCCAACATTATTTTAGTCTTATCATACCTGTTGATGAAAATCAAGACCAACAGTACACACAATTTTGAAAAATCATTAATATTTCTGTAACTAAATCACTCGAAACTGGACCACAAGGGTATGTAAAACTTAGTTCTAAATATGCGTGCTCATGTTTTATTTTCATTAAAAAGGCAACAAATGCATTGATTTGCCAAAAGAAGTCCACATAATACAAAAGTGATTTGAAAATGCAGCAGTTTCCTTTACAAGTAAATCAACCCTAATCCTGTCAAGTTCATACGTCACAATCAGGTCTCGCCAACTCACAGAAGTCGAGCGTAAACGATTTAATAATAGGTCCCATATAGTATATTTTAACAAAAAACTTGAATATTTGAAGGCCCCTAATTACCGAGATACTGTATGGATGATTTTTACGGACCAAACCTGCATTAACATACCATGCCAAGTAGGTGAAAATATGCATAGATTTGGTTCAATACTGTGTTTTACTTTTGCTGACTTGGCAGATGGGGAAGTGAGATGTTTTTAATCAGTATCCTACAAGAAAAAGTCATTACTTTGTGTCAATGGGTGAGGCGTGATCATTGGATGATGAACTGGACAGAAATGATCAATTGACAGCCCCTCTGCCACAAGAACCCCGCACAAGTAGAACAATATCAATAAAATATAGAAGTGGTTGACATAACAGTGCGATATGAATTTTCCCTGTTTGTAAATGTTTACTGACTTGAAAGATTTGCCAAAATTCTGCGATCATTTGCATCTCCTCATTTTCTATGATTTATTCTAGGTGATATCATACGAATCACAGTATCAGTAATGAAATTATAGTGAGAGGCACTTTCTCACATTATCCTACAGATTTGCTCATTCATCAACGCACGTCAATGCTGTGATACATGTAGCTGCAAGGGTCAAAGGTGTACTTTTCAAAACTGGTGCATGAAACACTTCCTTACATTAATTCTCCAACAGAATCTTGGGAAAATATTAACACTCTCAACTTTTGCAAGATGTACGGTACACAATAACACACATTTACATTAACCCTTAGCTTGCTAACTTTTTTGCAGTCTGGAAACAGAGACACTGTAAACAAGATATTTACTGATTTATGAACTATATGACATATTATGCCAGGTTGATGAAAATACATACAGGTTTTGGCTCAATACTGTTTTTCCTGACTTTGCAGATGGGGAAGTGATAGATTGGCAGGATATGGATTTAAAGAGAGTCTATTATAGAAACTACTGGTGTTTTATAGCGTACTGATAAAACTATCACTTTATGAGGCAGGAAAAAATGCTGGAAATTTTGTAGAGCACAACAAAACTATAAAGCTGTGATCCCCAAATATGTTCTGCTGGCATTATAACCCTTTTCCGGCCAAGTCCATATTTCACCACCAGGTCAAGATGGTTAAAATTAATGAAACACAACATATTCCATATGGTGTATTTTAACATAATACTGTGTATTTGAAAGCTGTTGAAAACATAAATACTGTAAACTTGATTTTTTTGGGACTAAAGATGCTATAACAGACCAAGCCAAGTGGGTGAAAATACTTCATGTTTTGGCTAAATACCACTTTTTACTGACTTGGCTGATGGGGAAGTGATACTGTCTGGCAGGAAAAGTGATAAAGGAGAGATCACCACAACATGCATGCTGCTGTAAAACATGACTTTTTAGCTAGCATCCTTTTTTTAGCAAATTTAGCTAAGTCTGTCAATTCCCTTATTCAAGATGCTAATTGTCTTTTTATTTACAACGGTTAGGATATCTTTAAACCTGATGATTGCAATGAAATCTGAAAATGTTAAAATAGCATGCAGCTTATTAAAAATTTGACATTACACACATATTATATTTTCAATAATTTTCACTGACAAGTTATCAGCATGTCAGACACAACTTCTGCATTATAGCATTTAACTGCAAGATTACCTGGGCTTCTCGAATTAAAACACTCCATGCCTCTGTGTCGTATGGGTGGCTTTCAATACGTTTCTCTGCTTTCTTGACCTTTTCAGGCACATAGTTCTGTCAAAATACAAGGGGAAAAAATTAATGTACTGTTGCTTTTCCCTAAATCCAATTACTCTCAGATATTTATATATTTAGCAGCTGCTGTTTGAGAAATATATACAATAAAATTGAATTGCTTTTCACCATCAGGTAATGATGTGAGAGACAATGTGAAATAGATGAAAAATGACGTCATTACTATCATCACCAAAAGACTGATGCAGTATGCATTTTATTGGCCATTTTCAGACTCAAGTTCAAGCCTTCACGTCATGCTGCATGTCTTTCCAAATGCATATGCTCTTGATCATGGCTCTGCCAAGATGTACGGTTGAAACAACAAGCAGACCTGAAGCCTTAGGACAAATTAACATAAACCAATGATAATATTTGAATTATCAAACAATTCAATATCTTGCATAAATTTGATAAAAAATGTTATATTATCAGAATTCAGATGTATTGTCCTCGGAAGCTTGGCCGCTGCTTCCAGAGCTCAGGGATTTGAGGAAAGCCATGATGACATTGATGTGCTCTGGGCGTGGCTTACGTAAAAAAAATCAAGTCTGCGAATCCATAGATGCAAACGAAAACTTAAAAAATCCTGAAAATTTCGTAATTATTGCCACAGTATCAATGGAAGTCTACAGGACGTAGATTTGAAACCGACATGTTTGTTATTCTGTATCTCATTATGATGCTGCAACTGGCAGCACGCGGAAGCGCTCTCGTTTTGTTTTCGTGCCCGCCAAGGACTTCCGATAAAACGCTGGAAAACAATAGTTGCAGTGCTACCAACTTCATTACTCGAGCACACAGCAGTCATCATTCAATTTGACTGAGTCAGTTCAACATTCTTCAATTATGAGAAAATTTGATTCAGTATTTGTAAAACCGGGCACATTGTTGTGAACGTGTCCAGTGTCAACGCACAGCATCAATTTGTGAAATTTGGGCTCTCTCGTGCTGCAGAAAACCTTCGCAATTCGTTACAAAATTTTCAACTTATTGCACTTACCTCAAGTTCCATGTCTTGCTGCGACATCTTGAGACTCCAAACAAAACAAATTACACCATCTACACAAACAATTTAGTTAATTCAATTTATTTTCTTTCCCCAAACCTCACACAACACAAACTACCATTTCACCATTTCCAGCAGCATCCAGGCATCATGGCGTCCAGATATCCCGGATGTTGTACTTCTCGTAGAGGGCGCGAGGCATAGTCCAGGCGCACAGCCAGCCGTAAGCTGCTGAGGCTGCAGCTGTATGTATTTGAACATCTTGCATTGTCCAGACCCCAAAAACACACCCCGGTCACTCCCCTTGGAAGAGTAAACACCGATGTAGCACAGTGTAGACCCACTTTCACCCAAGTCGGGATTTTGATCGAGGAACTGTCGTTGTAAATGTTGACTTTGACTCCAGAACGTCTTGATCCCAAAATTGACACTTTGCCCCGTCAGTTTGTGGAAAAATGTAGAAGTTTTGAAAAATAAAACTTGGCAAAAGAAGTAGATTTAAAAAAAATATATTTTAGAATTCGTGCTATTTGGTTTGTATTGTGCAGGGTAAACCTCTATTCCACAGTCTCTCTCTACCGTGGGTAGAGAGACTGTGCATGAGAGAATATTACAGATGCGTTCGTTCACAAGGAAGTCTCTGGAAAAGCAAATAAATGTTGCGACAGCGTACCAGAAAGAAATCATTTCAAACTTGCAAACAATTTCTTGGACCGACACTAATTTCTTTCATCAGAGTTAGGCCTGACCTGGAAACACCGTTTTTCTTTGTAAAGTCTAAACGAACGCAATTGATTCTGGGCCCGGGCACTATAATTTGTACCAGAAAATAGCGTCGAATTTACCTCTCAGGGGGACCGGTATTACGGACTTCCTGACATTTGCTTCATAAAACGGCGACGCTTACATGGTTAAAGACTGTACATATCAGTTCAAGAAAATCGTCATTCGTTTCTTAACAGACTCACGATAATGAAAGTGCACTATTTCTTCTGTGTACACTTCTTTTCTATGTATTGTCGTCCAAGATTATTTGTTTTTATCGGGTTTATATATTATAAATGAACTTCTCTGTTGAGATATTGCCGTTGATTGTTGCAGCATTGACTAAATAAATGCAAGTGAGTAAATTAAAATGACGAGAGCATACTCCGAATCACGGTCCACAGGGACCGTGTCCGAATCGTCAACACAATAGCATTTGTTTCAAGTTCTGTTCTTTTGCACACAAGAAATGTCAATATCAATACACATAATGCCACAAATAACACTTATCCACGCCTTGGCTCTAATTTGCTTCGGTATTATCGGTGAGGGCAATTTCGTCCCATTTCAAAACATACTTATTAGAACCCATCGGATATAGTCGAACTTGAAACTCACAAAACTTGAATCAGCAGGATACCGGTCACGTGATTTTCAGCGGTCGCGCGAGAGTTTGACAGTGACGCCACAAAGCGATGCGCACCGATGCGAATACGTCACAAAATGACCTCTACCCAAGGTCATATTTATTGTGATGCGTCGCATTGTCATTCTAATATAATAACAAAATTAGCATTTTCGGTATCTTCAAGAGTTAGTTTTTGCAGTGTGTGCATCTCACGCACCGTTTGTCGTGAAAATCACATCTATTTCGTGATTTTCGCTCAAGTTTTCTCTGTCCTCTCCGACAATGCGAGAAATAGTACTGTGCCAGGCCGGACAATGTGGAAACCAAATTGGCTCTAAGGTAGTATATTATAAGCCAAAAAAACTGTTTCAATTTTCACATCTAAATGTATGATTATGGTTGTTATTTAAATGTTGTCGAAAGAAAATTGAATATTGAATCGTCTACACATCCGTGACATTGCATGAAAACATGTGATCCGTACTTTAGATGCAAGCGTGCACGCTCTCGCTGTCCTGAAGAACTTCAGTCTATCAAAGTTGATGCTTATTATGACACCTTAAATAAATTTCTGTTCGTTCCCGTTCGTTGAGTGCTATGACACCTTTCGTTGAGTGCTACGACTATCTGTAAAACGTGCTTTCCATATACGACATTATGTGTAGTTTTGAGGAACTGAAAACTTTATTCAGAGAATCGAAATATAACATGGTTGAAAATTGGTAAACTATTCTGCATATAGAATATCGTGTCGGTAGTCGCGTTCCCGGCCGTTCGTGTCTCAAAGATACCATCGATAGCTATTAGCCGAATCGATCGCTGACGATTAATTAACGTGTTTTGCACCTAACTCTCCAATTTAACGCTCCATCATCATCATCATCATCATCATCATCTCTCTCTCTCTCTCTCTCTCTCTCTCTCTCTCTCTCTCTCTCAGTTTTGGGAGGTAATATCTGAAGAGCATGGCGTCGATAACAACGGCAGTTTTCGCGGTGATTCTCCCGACATCCAACTTGAGAGAATCAACGTCTACTACAACGAAGCAACCGGTTAGTTCAGCATGAACATCTCGCTCTACAAATCAAATATCATACATTGAGTAGTGTTTCTATCACGCTAGAATTTCTCAGCCGCACTTTTCATAAATAATGTTTAAATTGGTTTTATATTATTATTTTACGAGATTCCAAAATTTCAGAATACTTGTATTTAGATATCCAGGCTATAAATTCTTGATTCTTCTCCCTGAAGGGTGTCGAAATACCTAATACAAAATTTTAGTCCTGCAAATACAATGGATCGTGTATAAGTATGTTATATTGTTGCTGATGAATAAACTTAAGTTCTGACATGACAAAATAGGACATTACAAACACAGGATGTGTTGATAAGACGAACACTTCGCATGTTGAATAATTCAGGGAGTAGAAAAGAAAACCCACTTTACAAACAGCTTGTTACTCAAATTTGCACCAAATCATAGAGATTATAGGCCTCTAAAAATGTTAAAGAGCCACAGTAATGCTAACTTTTGATAATTTTTTCACCATTTTTAATTTTGAATGTCAACCATAATTCCTTGTTCTCCTCCCCAAAGAATGTTGATATACACAGTATCCACCTTGTCAACTCAGCCCCTATGGTTGTAAACTGCATTGCTATTGTTGAAAACTGACTTCTGGTCCGGACTACAATTCAAATGTAAACAATAACAATGCATTTTACACATTTAAGTTGACAAGCTAAGTAGTGGGTGTTTCAACATTCTCTTGGGAGTAGAATAAGAATTTGCGATTGATATACAAAATTAAAATTTTTTGTGAAAAAAATCATCAAAAGTTAGCATTACTGACCCCATCTTTAAAGTCCCGCGGCCCGCTTTCTCCACGCTTGGTGCAATATAGAAATGTTTACCAAGTTTATGAACAGCTGAACAAGTGAGTGGGTATAGTGACAGAGTCTACCAGATCCTGAGTAATCCGCCATTCTGTTCGTCAGATTGTTCATAAATTCTGATCTGTTGGTTTTTGCAATCATCGATTGCTCGGAAGCGCGAATGACTTTCCATGGTTGATACTGACTGACCAAATATTGTGATTCGCACACGTGAGGAAAGCGAATGAGTGCTTTCTGAAATAATCATATTTTCATTGACCTTTCTTAAAAATCTATCTTCTTTAGGTGGCAAGTATGTACCCCGTGCTGTCTTGGTTGATTTGGAGCCTGGCACCATGGACTCAGTGAGATCAGGTCCATTTGGAAGACTTTTTCGACCAGATAACTTTGTATTCGGTAAGTTGGATCTACGATGGCTAGTATTTTACACTTTGCAGTTGTTTCGCAAGAGTTAATGTGAACTTTTGAACAACTTATATAAAATACCAAAACCAATCTGGAAATTTGAAATGTTGTAACGGATTTTAGTAGCGCTTTGAAAAAAAAGAAATCATAGCAGATAAACATTTTCGGAGTTTGGTCAACGCTTTAGATACCGTCATTTGTAAAGTGATCGTGATTATAATTGTTGAGAAGCATAACACTTTTTTACAAATTAGACTTTGAAAAAAGTTGAGACACTGAGATTGACAAATCTATGTCGTCGGAAAATTATCCCTTTATACTTTCAGGCCAGAATGGTGCAGGTAACAACTGGGCCAAAGGCCACTACACCGAAGGTGCCGAGCTGGTCGATGAAGTCCTTGACGTGATGCGCAAGGAAGCTGAGAGCTGTGACTGCCTGCAGGGATTCCAACTGACCCACTCCCTTGGTGGTGGTACAGGGTCTGGCATGGGTACCTTATTGATGAGCAAGATTAATGAGGAGTACCCAGATAGGATAATGAACACTTTCTCTGTTGTACCAAGTCCTAAGGTGTCCGACACCGTGGTGGAGCCGTATAACGCGACTCTCTCCGTCCATCAATTGGTTGACAATTCGAACGAGACTTTCTGTATTGACAATGAAGCCCTGTACGATATCTGCTTCCGTACTCTGAAACTTACCACCCCAACCTATGGTGACTTGAACCATCTTGTATCTGCTACCATGAGTGGTGTAACAACTTGCCTGCGTTTCCCAGGTCAGCTGAATGCTGATTTGCGTAAATTGGCTGTCAACATGGTACCATTCCCGCGAATGCACTTCTTCATGCCTGGCTTTGCTCCCTTGACCAGTCGCCGAAGCCAGAAGTATACGAACCTCAGTGTTCCCCAGTTGGCGCAGCAAATGTTCGATGCCAGAAACATGATGGCTGCTTGCGACCCGCACCACGGTCGCTACCTCACCGTCGCTGCCATCTTCCGCGGCCGTGTTTCCATGAAAGAAGTCGACGAGCAGATGATGAACATCCAGAACAGAAACAGCGCCTTCTTCGTCGAGTGGATCCCAAACAACATGCAGACCGCCGTCTGCGACATCCCTCCGCGCGGATTGAAGATGTCAGCCACCTTTATCGGCAACAACACCTGCATCCAAGAGCTGTTTCGGAGAATTGGGGAGCAGTTCCGTGCCATGTTCAACCGGAAGGCGTTCCTCCACTGGTACACGGGCGAAGGAATGGACGAACTCGAATTCACCGAAGCTGAGTCGAACATCAGCGACCTCATCTCGGAATACCAGCAGCACCAGGACTCAACATCGAACAACTTCGATCAGTATGATGAACTAGACGAGGAAGAGGAAGAAGAAGAACTATAAAACGATAAATGCGAGAGATATTCATTCCATCTGAAAAGAAACACATCTACAGACGTGGAGACAGTTGAAAATGTCATGCATCCTACCATCAGTGTAAAATCGAATGAATGTAATATTTCTGAAAGATCTATGAAATAATAAACACCATCTGTACCTCTCCAACACTTTGCATTTGTCCTACCAAAGATCTTTTTTCCGAGAGGAAAAATTGAAACGACAATACTTAAAAATCATAACGTTAACTATTTGTACCGAAAAGAAAAAAACACAATACTATAGCCCCCTGACCATTTCAGAATTTGGAGCCTGTACAGGCTGTGTTGACAATTTTGACACGATATTTTGACGTGACTCTGAAAGTATAAAACAAGTAAGTTTACTCTATAAACGGAACAAAAATAACTGGAAGATGCATCAGACATTACAGTCAATGCACATGGGGCTTTAAACGATCGTGCTTTACAATGACGTCAACAATCAAAAGACGATGTCCTCGGATGACTCCGAGAAAAGTCTTTTTTATGCAACATACGATTTGTGAAAACAGAGAAATATGTGTGCGAGTTCGTCAACAAATTTAGAATGAGGAACTCGTGAGCACTGTTTCGTAAAATGTAGACAAAAAAGTAATTTTTGTTTACCCCTCGTCTTTGCCTGCGGGGATATCAGTGAGCTTTTTGTACACCTTAAAGTTTTTTGTTAGAAGACAAATTGAGTCTTACAAAGCGCCCTCTTCGGAGACGATTCTACTCGGTTCATGAAAAAATATCGACACTTTGTTTCTAGCAGTTGGCATGTAGTTGTAGTGTGCCCCACTATTCGTCTTGTCAAATACGATGTCAAATTGAGAAGCTCGGGCAGGTTGGGCCAATTGCTTGCGGATATTTCCCCGAATATATCCGAATCAAAAGACGACCTACCTGCGAGTTTGGAATTTTGCTCAGAAGTAAACAACTATATCCCCCGGCATTGGAGATGCTTTCTGTAACAAATCTTGTCTATTTTGTGTTTAGGAAGGCATTTTGCGTATTATGTGTAAGCAAACATCTCAGTCGACCACCAGAGCGACATGTTTGGAATTGAAAGTTTAGTGGCAACAAAGAGAAGTCTAGCTACATAGGCTATTTTTAATTTCTGTTTTGGTCTTGGACGAGGAGTTGTGTTTACGACAAAGCTGTAAGCCTATTATTGGACCAGACAATCACTTTTTGGCCTGGTATGTCTTAGGGGTCAATTTCGAAGAACGATAGAAAGCAGTATATCAGCTTTCCAAGCACCATCGTAACCGTTAATATCTTTTCTGAAGAAAAAAAATATAATATTTTAAAATAAATGTTTCAATTGTTTGTGCGACATAACCAATATGGACCAGTGTTACGGACCTGTCACTAGGCTAATAGTAGTCACTTACCGTTCGGATATGAATTTCCTTTCTTGTTCTAATCTAAGGTGTTTTTGGTCAGACTGAGATTTTGAATCATATCTGACAATACAAAGCTACCGTTTTATGTAAAATGCCGAAGAAAAATGTGGTACCTCTCAATAAAGTGAGTTACGACCGCACTGCACACCTGTTTCTCAGTATGCGAAAAGCGTCTCTCCCATTTAAGACGCCCTCATCGTCGGTGCTATCGTTTTCCGTACACTTGTGTTATGATGTTGTCGGTGTTTAATTATAGACACTCTCGCTCCGGGGTCTATGGTTTAATCTACACCAAGGCTGTTCAAAACAACTGTACAATTCAATTAACAACAGAAATGTTTACGTGAAAGCCCAACGACCAAGGACCTCTTGATGCACTCAAAATGTGTGTTCAGTAGGACACTGTTCAGAAAGATGACAAATTTCTATCAACATTCTTTGGCGTTTGGTTGAAAAACTGTCATCGTTGGACATACAAACATGTGTCTGGACATCTCCGTCGGGCAAACAGTGTTCACTTTGGACTCCTATAGACAGCTATCCATTGTGTGATTTAGCAAGTGAACAGGCCGAAATAACAATGTGGAATTTTTGGCCCCCCTAATTGATCTTAAAATTAGCAATGCTACTTCGATGATGGAGTAAAGCAAGACTACAATTTGTGTCGGTTATTTTTTATTAATTTCTCCTAATTCTTAATCATACAGGTACCCGCTTATTATGGACAATTCATCGTTTGCTTGCGTGTCCAAAATCATAAATTGCATCGTTTAATATCTCAATATGAACTCAAACTACCGGCATTAAGAAGTTCATTTATGCGGCGGTCGCGTCGACATAGCTGTTATCTTCCATTTTCATATCTTTACTGAAAAGTTCTTCAAGGGCTGAACAAGAGAAATGTTGACACCCAATAGGACCCTGAAGTTATCTTGTATTTCGGTATCACCTGGTTTGTTTACAAGATTCCAAAAGAGATTGAATGACCGGAGAAATGATCATCGAAATATTTTCCTCGTCCTCTGCATGTCAAATATAGGCCTATATCTTCGATCTGTCTCTGAAAACGCGTGATGTCAGTCGAAAGCACGTGTGAGAAGTAAAAGTGTCGTGAAAATTTTAAAACTTGTCTCTTTTTCCTCAAAATTTAACAATTTTCTTTATCGGTGACCAAAATGCAAAAGTTTTTTCTCGTGTTTACCTGTCAGTGCGTTAAACATAAATATCTCAGCGCAGAAGAACATCGATATCGGGGATTGATATTAACATCCTGTATATTTCTAGTATGAATTAGCAAGATAGGTGGTTGGGCGGTCGCGGATGAATATGCACTCGATTACTTTTCGAAACTGTATCTTAATATTAGGTTTTTATTGCTTATTTTATCGCAAAATCCATAAATCATGTCATAACAGGCAATCATTCATTGTTCCGCGGCTGCTCTGACACTTCCCGCGTCTGGCGGCATATCTGTGTTCGAATGGCCTGGGGACTTTGCAAAGGACATCGCGACCTGACACGTTTTACTGGGCTTGGGGACCCTGGTTCCGTAAAGCTGTGACTTTAGTTTGACGTGTTTCGGCTTCACTGCTCTTCCCTTCTCCACAACCTCATCTTTTTCACTGTGGCCAACTACATGTTGGACTAAAGTGAAAAAGATACTTTTACATTCCTCAGCGTTTCAGTTTATCCCTTCACCACCGCTACTGCATGCATGTGCCGAGCACGTACACGGTGAATTTAGTAGCTTTCTTGTGACATTTTGATATTTAGGGCTGAATTAATCTAATTTGAAGCATTTCAAAAATACTTTAAGCAGCCGAAGTGAGCAAATGTACATTCATCGTTCACGCGGCGATCATTGCCTTTGTTAGGGTCTATCAACAGGTATTTCTAAGACATATAAGTACATAGCTTGTAGGTCAACATCACCGAACAACTTGACGGCGATGAATTTTCTACTTTTGTATTTTGTTGAATACCCTATAAATATCAATCGTCTGACATGTACAATCGATAAACCTATGATTTCAACAAAACTCGCATTGGCCCTATAAACTGAAGAATTTCACGCCGAAATTCCATCATGTCGGGTCGGCAATTGGATGTACCTTGTCCGATCAATAACCCTCTCGTGCTCCCGTATGCTGCATTCTTCCGTGCAATAAAACTGTTTATTTGCGGTGAAACCTTGTGCCTCTGTAGTTCAATGGGCTACAATTGTCTATACCGTCATCGTTTCTTTCGATTATTAAACCAGTTCCGTTCTGAGTGCTCCCATAACTGATCAGCGAACATCAAGTTTACGATACCAATAAATTATGATTGTCTATCTTAACTAGCTCATTCGATAGTACCACTGATTCCATAGCAATCGCAAATTACAATCCTCTGAACACATTCTTGCCACGGAAATGACTAAAAATCCACCGAACTTTGCCGGCACGAGCGTATTTTCTTCTATGTCGAATTCAGGTGTCGTGTGTGTGAATTACAGAACTCCGTAATTGCAAATCGACGACCACTGGAGCCAGTATTCAAAATGAAAGTCTACACCAGTAAGAATTGTACACGTACTTATCGACTTTTAATGACCACGCGAGACTGAATTGACACACAATAGAGACATTTCTTGCAGGTCTCTTTAACATAGTTGTCTTCCTCGTTACGTAAATTGTTGTCTCTGTTATGTTTACCTGGCAACAGCGACGCTGGTATGCATATACGTGCAGTGTATGTCAGCACGGATATACCTGTAGGAGTTGAATGTACAGGCATATCAATCATGACTGCCTGAGAACAGAGGAGCAATAATATTCAGAAATGGAAAAATATAGGAAAACGATATTAAGAAAACGTTACTTTCAGTTGCTTTTCAATATATCTCCGCCCGAATGTGGCACTATGACCGTAACAAGGATAAGCCTTTGTACAGAAAACAACGGAAGATGGGCCGAGCTGGTCGAAGTACGATTTTGAGTGTTCTGGTTCACGGTATATGCAATGTTTTGTTCAGGCGAAGAAATAAAGGTATACACATACATCCCGCACCCATATTTGTCATAACGATTCTTAAGTTAGTAACCGAGGTAGGTGCCCTATCCAAAAGAAAGTTATCGGCAAAGCGTTCGTTTGAGGAAAAAACAAAAGATCTTTACCGATATTTTAAAGAGGAAATCCTTTGCGAGTTTATTCTGGTATCTCAGCAGAATTGGTCAACGCCAAACCGTCCAGATCTGAACGGTCCTGTGTTCCATATAGACGTCCTTCCATGCCGAAGAGAGCAATCACACACAGAAAGTCACACACAGAAAAGCGATAAAACCGTTTCGAAATTGAAATAGCGTTTTTTGTTGGTTTCTCCTAGCGAAAAGTTAACCCAAGTTCATAGACCTCCTCGCCGACAATTTTCACAGTGACTCATTCAAACTTGTAGTGAGTCATAACTTTAAAATGAATGGTGGTATCCCCAGCCTCATTTTTCTGTCAGTTGCTTATTTTGTAAAAGCTTACTAGTATCATTAACTCGCTGCTCTGATTTTACAGAAATACACTAAAATATGAAAATACTTGCAATTCTAATAGCATCATTATTATATAGGCGATAACACGACACCAAGGCATTATGCTTATCATGTATTATTTTGCCTTGGCTACACGAAACGGTATAATACTTCAGTTATAAACAAACAAAACAAAGCAAAACAAAAACAATACAGTGTTCGAGGCGCCGATTGTCGGTCGTCACTTAATGTGTTTGCGCTGACATAAGCCATAATTTTGGACTTTGCTACATAGACTGTGCATGACCAGTCAAGTATCTTTCGCGTCATTACTAAATATAACAAGTACAGAACACAGCATATAAAGAAACATACTTTATCCTGACAAAACTCAGTTGTCAATGGTCGTTGTACACGTGTCATTTTAAATTCTGACTCATGTATTGTAGTAAAGGTATGCATGCTCAAATGACTCAATGCAATCTAAAACTATGTTTCAAGCAGTTCTAGGTACACTAGTATTCCGGATAAATCTAGTTTTCCATCGATTCATTCGAGACTTCATGAATCGATATGTAGGCACCTTGGTTACGAGTAAAATTTCGGAGCTGAAGTTCGGGGGACATGGCTTAAAAACGTTTCCCAAATTCAAACCATAGTGAAAGTGGGCATGCGCATATCCGGCTTCCATTTTGCTTTCGATCTCGTGCGTGTTTCAATTGATAGGAATGATTTCTCGCTCTCTCACTGAAACAAAATATCAAATTAAAAACGGAAACTCTATCTTTCATCCATCAGATATAAATGACCCGGGGCCGACGATGATGAAACATGTAATTGTTGGACGATGACTTGCGATACACAGGATGTAAGGAATTGGCAGCAGGGGAGCGAGAACGATAATTCTATCTGATTTAAGATCCGCTGCCTCTCATTGCAAAAATAAAAAAAATATTTAATTGCATGTCTGTACACACTTTTGCAAACAAGTTTTGTCGTTGTCATCTTGCCAGCACCCCATCCCCCCACACACGTATGTATGTATGTATGTATGTATGTATGTATGTATGTATGTATGTATGTATGTATGTATGTATGTATGTATGTATGTATGTATGTATGTATGTATGTATGTATGTATGTATGTAACATTGTTTTAGACGATGAATATATTTTAATATAATTGTTTACCTAAATCGGTTCATAGGTAGTACATTCATTGGAGCGTGCACAATCCCTTTACCGTTGTATTGAAGGAGAATAAAAAGGTGGCGCCGAATGGTATGATTATCGGTACAAGTACGTTTCATAACAATGCAAATATTGTCATTTGCTTGTTGTGAAGTCTATTATACCCAAAGCCTGCGGATTAAGAGATAACGCCGCAATCCGCTGTTATTTTGGAGTAATTTCAGCATACCATGATTACTGTGTTTTCCGCGTCCTGATAATAAATCGGAGGAGGGAGTCATACCTTCCGCGATACTCCTAGAAATGAGAGAGATCTTTATGTCATATGTGTCTTTTTATCATTTGGGATTTCATGATTTAGTTTGAATATTCGTCTGTGTGATGCTTGTCCCTGCACACCCTTTACTTGCAGCCCGCGGTCTTCTTGACCTATAGAACCCCTTCAGCAAATTCTGCCCCGTCCCTAAAATTGAAATCCATGTCAAAATATTAGGACAGCTGCCAACTTCGAGGTGCCTTGTTATTTCTCAACGTTTTATCACAGTTTCATAGGGGAAACAGACAGCGACGGGTTGAATAACGTGTGTGTTCCTTCGCCAGGCTGTTTATAGCTTCGATCCGCCCCTGGCAACCCAACCATGCAAACAGCCACTGAGCGTAAACGCCGTACAATGAGGTGTTGGGTGATTAAATATCTGGAAAACTACCAGCCCGGGGCAGGGAGAGAAAAACAGAGCTATTGTTTCAGATTATGTGACAGTTCATTGTGTCAGACCAGACCAGTTAATGCGAGATTTCTATTGACTCACGGCCAATGAAGTGCTTGTCTGCTCAGTTCTGGTTAGTGATACCGGTATAACGAAAGCATAGTTCCCTTGTACGTATGTTATGAGCATGTCTGGGTTTGGGTTGCACCGAAATTTTTCTGTTGCGTACAAGGTATGGTGGCTGACTGAGAGCGAAAGTTGCACTGCCTTCCTTTTTAACTAATTATTGTTAGTCAGTGTAAATAAAGTATGGTCCAAACGGTGAAAATCTTCATTTTATATACACCTTGTATTTAGAAAACGGATTCTTTTTCAGTGACTTTTCAGCCTGTACGTTTCATTGTCTAAATGACAAACTCACTTGCTTACAAAAATCAAAACTTTCAGTGCGTGTTTCAGAAAGTTTGACAAGTTTACCTTAGGATGAGCAAACCTACTTTTCGTGACCGTGAATGGAAATTTCTGAGCCCAATTATCAATACGACTGACGCTGTTTGACAACTTTTCGAATGCTCCCTTAACTTTTTTGTTGTTGTTAAGATGAGCAAACCTACTTTTCGAGATCGTGAATGGAAATTCATGAGTCTAATTATCACTTCGACTGACGCTGTGTGTACACTTGAGTCAACGTAATGAAACTTAGCTTCCTTGTTAATCGAGCAGCGTGTTTCGCGTGATCTCGTCGCAGTAAGTTCTGTTCTGTATTGCTGAATTGAGTAGGCTATATCCATCAACCACAGAGAGAGAGAGAGAGAGAGAGAGAGAGAGAGAGAGAGAGAGAGAGAGAGAGAGAGAGCTCCTACCCTTGCGAGACGCGCAAACGACCCTACACAAATCGCAAGCGGAGGCCTCTAAAGCAGTTCATAAAGTGCGCGACTGAGCTCGTACAAATTACGACCACTGTCTGGGACCTTAATAAAGTGACCCACCATTATTTTAAAATCGGCAGACAATACCAACGGCATGTAGCATTACATAATATCGTAAAGGAGTGTAGAAATTCATCAATAGACATCGTTTTACGATTTGGAATAGGTGTAAGCCCACCTAACTTTTACTATGTTTTACGTTTTACTTAAAAGTGGATTGAAAAAGCTTTAGTTTTTAAAGATTAAATTCAAGTATGACGAGTGAAAATGCAAGACGCTGTTTTTCTTTTTTCCTCCACTCCTGAATTCCGTCTGAAAATCAAGTTCCAAGGATTGATGCATGGCCAAATTATTGAACTTGAAAGGTGAAGGTCACGGTAGCCAAAGTGATGAGGATTCGAAGAAATCTATGACCTACACCGCATGATACCGTTACTGTGCGTGTGTTGTCATCATAAGCGGTTGATTCAGAAAAAACTTTGATCACGGTGTGATCAGATTTGTGTGTGTGTTTTCCATGGCAGCCAAGAGTCGTTTGATCGGAGCTGCGTATCGTCGTCAGCTAAGTCCACTGGTCGATGCAACCTGTCACAATATTGGACATTAGAATTCGTGGTTATCGCAAAACTTTTGGTCTATTAAGAAAACAAACATGATATCCTTTTTTTTTTGAGTTGTTGCATTTCCTTACGCTTTACGCCATGATATAATTTAGGCCTAATTTTATGTATATTCTCCTGTATATTAAAAATTTCATTCGATCAATCCCAAACCTCGAAAGTTTAGTGTAACTCGCAGTGAAGGTGACCTTTTGATTTAGTTCAAATTCATCAAATCCAATTAAAACAGAGACCGCAAGGTCAGGTCCCGCATTGTTGAAAATTTTCATTTACATGCAATGTATTATACTAAATTACATCAATCATGAATAGTTCGATATTGTAAACGTAAACTTGCCCGCCAAGGGGGAAAAGTTCCCGCTTTGAAATTGTTTAATGGGAAAACATATTTTTCAACATTGACAATCTCAAAAGAATGGAGTACAGTACATAATAAATGCAACTGATTACAAGAGACATAAAACTTAATGCCGAGAAGTCGATTTTAACCAACTTCTCTTCACATTTCTCACTCCATGGTCATCTGTGGAAAGTAGTTCCAGTATTTTACTTCAAGTGACGTGCCGCGGCCGGTCGGCAACTGGGCCGAGAGTTTGTGCTTGACATAGTTTTGATACTCAAAAGCAAAAACATTTTGACAAATGGAATTGATTCCGCTGATTCTAGCGTAGCCTTATTGTTTTATAAAACGCTCATCATATTTATTGTCGAGCTCTTTTTGTTTTCAGTCATTGGCGTACGTATCCATGACAAAGTCATCAATATGAATCATTTGGCATATTACGTCACCATAATCATAATCGAATGGAGCGACCCTCCCCCTTATTTGGTGATAGTAAATACTTTATATGCAAATATAAATAATTATTCGAGTAACGATTGGATAAAATCGAATACGTCATGACCGTAATTTGAATATCACAGACTTTGCACAGCCTATATATTCTATTTCAAACGCCTACCAGTATACAACGTCCACAAAGTTTCAGAGGGGACAAGCAGTCGTCTTGCAGACACATATTTTACCAGCCTGTCAAAGGTAACTTTACAAAATGCGTGAAATCGTTCACTTGCAAGCTGGCCAGTGCGGTAACCAAATTGGTGCCAAGGTAAGTTCAAAAAAATATATTATTCAGAAATGACAGTACAATTGTTTTGGTCGCAAACGAATTATTCGGAATCTGTCCAGTGTTACGCTGTCTGCCGTCATCCACGTTCACATTCAAAGCGTCGGTTCAAGGTGTGGTCTCCAACAAATGTTAGTGATACCGATATAGAGGCCCCAAACATGAGAATTGCCTTATGAAAATGTGCGGAGCACATAGTGCAGTAGTCAGTACCGTAAGGTGCGAGGGCAAAAGTCAGCTATTGATACGGCGCGGCATACGGTCAGTCCGTCCGTTCACATCATGGCTAGCTCGGCTGGCTTCCTCTTTCCTGCAACCGATGTTTAAGTCAGCATACTAGCTTGTTGCTAAAAACTTTACTTGGTAATTGTTCTTAAATCATATATGTGATAAATCTTTACGAATATTGATCGACTAACGGCATGAAAGGGAATTATTTATACCGTACTATTAACACTTTTCTTTTATTTTGTCAACAGTTCTGGGAAGTGATCTCAGATGAACACGGTATCGATCCCACCGGCACATATCATGGCGATTCTGATCTCCAACTTGAAAGAATCAACGTCTACTACAACGAAGCAACAGGTCAGTCAGTCATTGTATCGTAGCGATGGTATTGAATGAACCTTATCGTTTAGAAATATACCTATTAAAAGATGAAAATAGAAATAGTTTCTGAATGCACTTTCCCAAAATTTCACTTTTAAATTTAAGTTCATTTAGTCATGAATAGACCCGCGAGTTTTTCTCGGGGGTCGATTTAGTGTAGAAATACGCGATAACCTTGGTTCCGCGGCCACGACCGGCCAAGGCGCCTGCACCATCCAGTGTGGTTGCCCCGTATTATCGGCTACACACGCCGGCATACGTATTAAATGCGCCAAATGACCTTTTGTAGGACTGTGAGTTTATTTTTAAACAATATGCGATACAAATACCGCAATGTGTAATCAGATACAACACATTGCCGTCTGGCAAATTAGATAGCAATTTTGCACTAAATATTGTACCTATCAGTGCGGGCTTAAACTTTAGGGGATTTTGAAATTTCCCAAAGCTATGTCAAATTCTCCACCCACAGGCAACAAAAATATGTCAAATACCCAAGGGTAGGGAAGAGGCAACCTACAGATAATAACTTAGGATTTGATATCAGTCAAAATTCTAGACAACGTGGGTACTGTGGAATCAAATTCCCCTGTCTCAGGATAGGATTTGAGATCAATTTCCCATGCCTAACCCCCTCCCGAAAACATTGATAGGTATATAATATAGTGGTGTGTATTTTCTCATCTGCAAAATGATGCCAAAGTTAAAAATTCACCGCATCTAGAAAGTATCATCCATCTAATGTCTAATGCTGCAGAAGTACATGTCCAACTCTGTCGTCCATGAATGAAGTTGCATATGTCTGTGGTACTCACTGTCACAGCATTTAAACATTGAGGTTATTCATCCCAAGTTACAATTTAATTGTGACAAACAGTTGTGCACAGCCTACCAGCAATAAAACGCCCATGATATTATCTCTGAAATGAATGGTTTCATTCATGTTATGTAGTGCAGTGCTCGATCAATCTGATTAAAATCAGATATAGAGATGGCAACATTTCCACCTAAATTTGCTTGTTCTCTGCCGTTAGCTGATAGTTTAAATTACACAGTGAGGCGACTATCTATTTATAATAAATGAGAACAGCAAAGAACACCTAAAGATGGAAACACCACCATCTCAACAATTGAAATCCGATTTTTGTCAGACTGAGCTCTCAATTTATTTTTCCTCAAACAACCCTGTGGTTAAAACTCCATTCCAAAATGGATGAAGTTCTGTGTAGCAGTTCAGTGAATGTGATCGGGGCGATAAAACATAATATTGCTATATATACCAGACTTAAAATAATATTGCAGCTTCAATACAATGACACTTCAATTCAATGACACTGTTCTAATTTAGGGCAACATATGGTAACAGATGTTTCCAGGGTATTTGAGTTCGAATGTGTGTTTACACAATATCAACTTCTAATTTCATAGATGACTCAACAAACTTGTGAGGCTGAATACTGGATGAATAAGATAGCTAACAGATTTAATTCAATACTAGAATTGAATTGTGTTAAAATCTTGCAATATTTTACATTTTGTAGGTGGCAAGTATGTACCCCGTGCTGTCTTGGTTGATTTGGAGCCTGGCACCATGGACTCAGTGAGATCAGGTCCATTTGGACAAATCTTCAGACCAGATAACTTTGTCTTCGGTAAGTTTTAACATTTTCACATGGCATTTCTGTGATTATAATTTAGTTCATCAATGAATGTTGTAACTTTTCAAATTTCCTTAAGTTTTTTAATTAAAAATATTTGTATTTTGTGTCCATGCAGGTCAGAGTGGTGCAGGTAACAACTGGGCAAAGGGTCACTACACAGAAGGTGCTGAACTTGTAGACTCTGTTCTTGATGTTGTGAGAAAGGAGGCTGAAGGCTGTGATTGTCTCCAAGGTTTCCAACTTACACATTCACTTGGTGGTGGTACTGGTTCTGGTATGGGCACACTGTTGATCAGCAAAATCCGTGAAGAATATCCCGACAGAATTATGAACACATTTTCAGTTGTACCAAGCCCCAAAGTATCAGACACTGTAGTAGAGCCATACAACGCTACACTCTCAGTCCATCAGCTTGTTGAAAATACAGATGAAACCTACTGTATTGACAATGAAGCCCTGTACGATATCTGCTTCCGTACTCTGAAACTTACCACTCCAACCTACGGTGACTTGAACCATCTTGTATCTGCTACCATGAGTGGTGTAACAACTTGCCTGCGTTTCCCAGGTCAGCTGAATGCTGATTTGCGTAAATTGGCTGTCAACATGGTACCATTCCCACGTCTCCACTTCTTCATGCCTGGTTTTGCCCCACTTACCAGCCGTGGTAGCCAGCAATACCGTGCCTTGACTGTACCAGAGCTGACCCAACAGATGTTTGATGCCAAGAACATGATGGCTGCTTGTGATCCTCGTCATGGTCGCTACCTGACTGTGGCAGCCATGTTCCGTGGTCGTATGTCAATGAAGGAAGTTGATGAGCAGATGTTGAATGTCCAGAACAAGAACAGCAGCTACTTCGTTGAATGGATCCCCAACAACGTGAAGACCGCAGTCTGTGACATCCCACCACGTGGTCTCAAGATGTCCGCCACTTTCGTTGGCAACAGCACCGCCATCCAAGAACTCTTTAAGCGTATCTCTGAGCAGTTCACCGCTATGTTCCGTCGTAAGGCTTTCTTGCATTGGTACACTGGTGAAGGTATGGATGAAATGGAATTCACTGAAGCTGAGTCCAACATGAATGATCTGGTGTCTGAATACCAACAATACCAGGATGCAACAGCTGAAGAAGAAGGTGAATTTGATGAGGAAGAAGAAGCTGAGGAAGAAGGTTAAAAACCAGAATCCAAAAACATAATCTAACTTGAACAAAACAAAGAAAATTAACTTGAACTTTCTGTAGAGTTCAATGGAGAAAAAACTCACACCATCGAAAAAAAAATATCAGAAGTCAATATGGCCATAATGTCTGTTGCAATAAGAAAATAAATCAAATTTATAATTCTGTATTTGAATGTGTGTGGATTCTCATTAATTTGACATCTTTTGAGGTGTTTCTGGAAATACGAGGGAAGATAATTCCCAAGCAAGATATTTAGTAATTATCTCAGAATATCTCCACTCTCGCAGTACAATCAGAAATACAAAACTTGGCTGTGTATTGCCAATATGGTTAGGAGTTTTCTGTTCTGTTTGGAAAAGCAATTTGCCTATCTGAAAAAGCAAAAGTGCACAGTTTATCTTAGATTTTTGCAATCACAATATTTGGTTAAATTTTTCAGTGAAATTTGACTCGAGTATCATTTCAGCCAGTCTATATCCACAGTATTTCGTTATCGTACACTGTGACACCATACAGCCATTGAACAGTTGCAGAAAAACTTTGCATATCAACACAAACTTTCACCTGGTCACTGTATTTCTCTGTATGCAGGTTAAAACTATTGGCTGAGACTTTTTACGCCCTAATTTAGCCTAGCATTACATTACACAGTGTGTGATAATTTAGCCCAGCATTGCTTTTGTTGCCGTTTGAAAACTTCAATTACATTCTGATTGCTGCAATTGTCAAAACACTGTGTTATGCAATTTGTTTCACATGGCCCATTTTAGCAAACAATTTCAGACATTTTTTATTTCATTGCATTATCCAAATTGACATCATTCCCATGTGACTGTCACAACAGGTTTGTACAAGTCTTTTTTGATATGCAAAATAATGCAAAGTTATGTTATGCAAAGTTAAGTGGCTGATACAGGTACTAACAAAAAGAAATTAGTTGCTTGTTATGATAAACAGGCCATAGTTTTGCAAAGACAAATATAATCTATACCATCATTTTGTTATCATGATTTCAAAATGGATAACCTACAGGGCAGTGAGAAGTTACAACCAGCAACAAGTCTAATGTTTACCCCCCAGACACACTGATAAAATTGATAGTCTGCCTCATTATAATAATATCATATCATCTAATGCGTGAAATGTTTAGGCAATAATGCACCCCTCCCAGCCAATAATGGATTCAAGCAAACTTTGCACAACATAATATGTTTTTGGTGGAGCCACGTACATATTATGTCGTGCAAAGTTTGCTTGAATCCATTACGGACCATGAGGGGGTACATTACTGCTATTATTTTATACCAGTGCATTTGTAGATGTAGGAAACATCTGGGGCCACAATGCTGGATAATTGTATTATCAGTAATAATCTGAGGGTATGACATCACAAAATTCACTGGTATTGACAAAGCTATAAAATGAAAAAGAATGAAATATTTTTCTAAATTTTCCCGTGGCTACTATGACTCACTTTCATATTCTAATTTATGTAAAGTGCACATTACCTTGTTTATTTAGACAACATTGATCAATCAATTAGTGTATAAATGTTTTATTATACTAATCTGGGCAATTAGCATTGTGGCAATGACATATTACATCAATCACAAAATATGACAATTTAAAAACAAGATGGCACACAATAACTCAAACTAAACAAATGGTACTAGGGATATTGTTAAACAGCTAGTTGATTCTGTTCAATTGTCCACTAGCCATGTTTATGAAAAAACATCTAGATCTGTTGGTTTTAAAAATCTGTACTCCAAAATGACAAGCAGATGGGAGCAAGTCAAACTTGTGATGTAATTGATGCTGAAATATGAACTTTACAAGGGACTTTCCACTGCATACAATGTGGCTCTTTGACTGAAAAGTGCCCCAGTAATAGTAAATGTGATAATTGTGATTGGAGTCTCTCCACTGGACAACGAACAATTTTACCTATGTACCTCCTGCTTCAGTAATGTAAATTTGATAATCCTCACCCACAGTTATTTACCATTAATTTGATGAACATTTCAATGAAGGACAGCAACAGCAATAATATCCAGTATCTATTGAGACAATATATACTCTGATAAATCAGTGGATAAAGTGCCCTATACCATTAATTTCAAAGGAATTTGAATTTTTGGATTGGGTAGAACAACAGTGCATTGGGTTACAGGTGCCTGGTCCCAGGTCTGCAGTCAGAACAGTCATTGAGGTGTGAGAGCCTGTGCTGATGTATTACCATGGGTTTTGAATGTTATCGAAACCGGTCATTAACCTTTGAAACTGTGCAGTGACCTTTGACAAGGGAATGGTATGATTTCCACATTCCTTGTGAAAATTAAATCTTTCCTCCAATGTAATTGCTATCTAAATACCAAATTAGCATACTTGAAATTGCCTCTACCGCTGTAATACCAGTGTGTCTTCAAGCAGTCAAGATTTTTGGGGTATTTTGAGTGAAATTTGGGACAACAAAATATCTTTGTGTCAGTACCATGTTATTTCACATTTTCACATATTAATAGCCCCATATAGTTAGTACACAATGCCAACAGCCATCAGAACACACTGCATACAGAAACTGGTGGTTTTGGTTTATTTGTGCTTTATCACCAGTACAATGCCATATGGTACTGCACATGCTACCCAGTCAGACTTTGAATATGCAGTCTAGTGTCTAGCCATCATTTTAGGACTCAGACCTACCAAAATAAAGATGATTTTTTTTGTTTCTAAGGTAACTAAGAATGCCCCTTGAAAATGAAAGACTTAAACTTTTTACCCATTCTTTCCAAAGGCAAAGCTTCAACCACTTTCTTCCAAAATCAACAATAAAATACTGGTCATTGTGCAAATTGTGGTGCCAGAGAAAGAATATTGCCTAAAATGTACTGATATTTCAAATTCAAAATAGCCATCCCTTTGTTAAAGCTTTTGGAAATAATTAAATTTTTGATTTCCGCAAAAATAAAATGGTATTTCAAGAACTTCAGAGTGAGCCTATAAGCAGTACTAGTCTCTGAGAAGCATTGTAACAAACTGAAAGTCTGAATATGTCTCCGAGGTACATTCTACCTGAAGTTCAAGATAGAGACTTGATATTAAGGGAGAACCATTTGATTTCTGGGGGGGGGATATGGAGGATTTCATTTTGATGGGTTCACCTTTTTTGAACCATCATGAGATAACTGACGATAGTCTAGCAGAGTACATCAGGATTTGAAAGGTCTTTACTGTTGCTGTATTTTGTAAATTTTACAATTACATGTATTGGTATTTAACTTTTCTAAGTGGGGGAGGTCAGTCAAAATTTCAGAGTTATAGAGGGAGGTTACTCAAATTCATCAGGGTTGGCGAGGGGGGGGGTCACTCAAAATTTCGGAGTTTTAGGCTGTAAATAATGATTGCTCCCTTATATACAACGCATTACAAACTTGATGACCAATAAAAAATTGCACTGCTACTCCATTTGAAAAAAAAATGATGCAGGTCTGACAGAAGAAAAAAAATTGCTGTCACTCTGACAGGGAAAAAAAATTGCTCCCATACCTACTTCCTCCATACCCCCCCCCCCCCACCAAAAAAAATCAAATAGTTCTCCCCTAACTAGGCTATGGAATGTGCAATTTTGAAATCTCATCACAGTGTCACAAATCCCATATCTAGTGCCAGGACAGAGACTATACATGAAACAAACTGATAAAAGTTTTCTCGATGCAACTCTATATGTAGCTGCATCCCTTCTGTAGCATGAAGTTATTATATATATATATATATATATATATATATATATATATATATATATATATATATATATATATATATAATACATATATATATATATATATATATATATATATAATATATATATATATATATATATATATAATATTATATATATGCATGCTGTCTCTGTACAGAGTATTTCCTTCTGCTCACAGTAGAGGGAAATGTGCTGACTGCAAAATAGTGTTATTTGAGAAGCGGAACCAGACATGAACAATTGTTATCAGTGTGTAACTGCTGGTGAGGAACTGTCAAAGAGAGGTAAAGTTACAGGAAATAAATCTTATGCTTTCTCATTATTCACGCTGTTTGAATAAAGCCACTTTGGCTCTGCAACCCTTGATATGTTTTCCATTATTTTTTTCGTTCAATTTTTTTTTCTGTCACAATCATATTGAATGCTTATTGTTTCAATTTGAAATATGACCATACACATATGGTGTCCGACCTCACTGGTACAATAAATTTAACAACAATATAACATTGAAAATTACACAGAATGCACTGTGCAGGCAAGGCCAATAATTTGCTTTTTAATATGCCTTAGGGAAAAGAATGAAGTGTTTATGTTTTAAAAAAACAAAAATAATGAAAACATCATCAAAAGTTACAGTGATATTATTACGTTAATTCAATCCTTCACAGTTTCTGAATTGGTTTGGAGAAGTTTGCAGCAACTTGTCATAGAGGGCGCTTTCCTTTCGACTTTTCCGTGGAGGCCAATGCTATAGCAATGACTATTCATGCATTTTTGAGACTGTCTGAATGCACATATGAGATTCCAATCGATCTCTTGTACGCATTGGAAAAACTTAAGCGTTTGAAATATTATCCAGTAAGTTTGTTTTGCTTGGAAAAGAACCCTTTGAGTGCCAAAGTCTACATTTGTCCCCTTTATTAAATAAACCCAAGTCAATTTTTCTCAGATTTTTGCCAAAATTTTGAGAAAAAACTGTAGCCAATGAAATGTGATGAGGGTTAACCCTTTGAATGCTGGAATTTTCTCCCACTAAAATTTTAGTGCAAAATAACACCAATTTTTTATGAATTTTTCTGTAATTTTTTTGATAATTTTGGACCATATGGATATCACATTTTATGGCTTGTCAACTCAGCCCATGTGTGTAATGAACAATGTTTTTCTTTACAGTATTTGTCAATGATAACATTGAAAACTATGCATAATGTTCACAAAGCCGATACTTACCAGAATCACAAATACCTTGTTTTTAGAACAATAATAATGAACATATCAAAAGTTCAACAGCTGAAAAAATTTTCTGGCATTCCATTCCCTATAAGAGGTTTATAAACAAAAATGTTGGAAATTTCAAGCACCATATTGCATTACTATATACCTTGAGTACAGGAAAATTCCGGTCAGAATGACCAATATGCATTCACATTATCTTAGGTATTAATGGGATAACATTGGTGATTGTATGCAAAGGATTAAAATCTCTGGAATAATGTGCCTAGTATCCATTCAGCAATTAGTCTTTGTAACATAACCCAGTCATTCCATGAGGTAAGGACTGGATATAGAAACTTAAGTCATGGAAGAGATAGTCATACAAACTTACCCTAACCCACACATAAATGTGATCTCATCTGCTTCTTACTCGATACACTATACAAATCTACAGTCCACAAACTAAAACGCCAAAATCACAAACATTCACAAACTGCGGTGAGAACTGTTGGCAGGATGCATTTTGACCTGTTCATCCCCACTTTCCTGTAAACAGATCCTACTCCCCATTGCTAACAATAGACTGATGGGTTTGGCCCAAACCATGGTGGTGAAAGGGTTGAGGTAGAACTAGCCTCGGGCACAGATATCGGGACTCTCAACCCTTTTCAATTCTTTTCTGATCTACCACTAATGTGGGGATCATTTTAAAGCTATTGGTGTAAGAAAAATTTTCACTGGCTTTAAGTTCTTTGAAAATATTTATTTTTTCTCCATAGAGTTAACGCAGGGATGGTGGCCATTTTGAATTTCAAATATCAGTGAAACTTGAGTAATTTGTTCCTCTAGTTTCAAAATTTACTCGATGATCCCCTATTTTCATTCTTGATTTTGAACGAGAATGATTGAACTATTCTCTGAGGAAAGTTGGAGCAAAAGTTTAAGTCTTTCATTCTCGCGGCGCATACTATGTTAAAAGTGCCTTTGGATTTCATTCACTTTGTGTCCACAGTCCAAGCAAAATTCTCTCTATCAACAGAACATCAAAAACTTGCTTCACTGTTTGTTAAAGGCTATTTTAACTTCAGCATCTTTGAGAAACTTTTTGACATCACCGTCTTTGTCAATAACACGGTTTAAAGTAAAACTTGAAACTGCACCTTTGCTGTTACATGTATTTCACATTTGAGTCACACTGTAAAATTACAGCAATGGTGCAATTTCAATAATGGATGTGATGACAGATATAATGCAAGCAGTGCATAAAAGAATTTTAAAAATATCAAATACTTTCAAATGGCCACACTTTTGACTCAATTATTTTTTTAATTGATGGTTCAATTTACGGTCAGAATACAAAAGGAAAGAATATACATCCGGAAGGTTCAGTATTTTAGTAACATTGATAAAATTACCCTTTTATTGTAAGTGTTATTATTGATGGGTGAATTCATGTCTAGACACAAAATCACAGTCTAGATAGGATAATGGTGGAGCTGCATGAATTCCCTTGGTTGGTGTTCTTTGTAACCAGATGAATTAACTATAGCACAACATATGTCTGTCCAAAGACATTGAAAGGCAGAAGAAATCCCTTGGTTATAATAATTATGAAGTGTTTCAGATACATGCTGAGTTCCTGTGAGAAGCAGCAAGAGAGTGTAATATGAATTCATGTAGTGTTATGTAAGTGACACAGATTTTCCCACGGTCTGTACAGTTACAGTTAAAAAAGCTGGTGCAATGCGCCCTCTGTGGCAGAGATGAGCTAATAGAATTTGCCATGCCAAGTCAATTTGACTTTCTACCCACGCAGCTGCAGCTGTACAAGGAAACAAAATCTTTGAAATTCGGAATCAGTTGCATATCAAACGAGAAACCCATGGAAGAGTCTGTAATTGTTGGTTCAACATTTCCATGCCCGTTACCAGCCACAAATCTCACCTAGATAGCCTTGAAAATAATGAATGCCACACCATAGTGTACTTACAGGGTTTGACTGTAGAGAACCACACATCTATAGATTTATAAACAAAGTAGTTTTATAACCAAGACAGGAAACTTAATTCTTGCCAGGAAAATTGAAATTTGAATTTGGACACCAAATGTGACACAATGATGGGGTCCTGAAAATAGCAACAATTGTTCCTGCTTCCAAAGAAGTCCTCACAGCCAAGCAATTTCAAGAAATTCAATTTTCCACATCAATCATTTTTTTTCTTTTTGCAAGCTCTTTAATGAGGCAGAGACATTTGTGTACAGGTGAGTTGCATAACACATGCAACAAGTCATGGTTTGTGTGATGGAAGAGTTGCCTGTTCCTTTTAACATGGTACACAGACGAGGAGAATTTCTCCTTGTCTGTGCATGGTACAGCATAAGGGGGCTGAGCAGATCTTCAACAATGCAATAAAAGCATAATTATTGGTGTTGTCTATTAGCCCTCTCTAGTCCTGTTCATAGTATCTTACCATAAATGTGAGCTACCATCCAAACCTTTGCTCTATATAGTACCAATTTTGTAGTATGCCTGTTTTGGAAAATTCTGTAGAAATTTTAAGAAGACAGGAATGTAATTTCTTTACATTATATATTCAGCTCATTCAAGTTTTATGAATATTGCAATCAAAGTGTTAATGAATGTACTAAGCATTACACTTCAGAGATACGCGAGTTGGCAATCGTCATAAGTATTTTCTTATCAGCATGCTGACAACAAAGAGGAGAACATTTCATTTCATTTGACAGAGTCACATTACCAGTCTCCCTACACCACTATGTGTATTCACATTGTTATATCGCCCTCTTGTGTTGGGCATTGCTTTGGATTTGGATTTGTCTTAACCAGGTGGTTAAACAGGGATTGTTTCCCCATTGGCGCTATGCATGCATATCCTTCTTCAAAATCAACTACAATACCTATCACTGTGCAAGACCCTACCACTTGAACATATCACACACAAAGAAACTTTCATGAAATACGTGAAAGATTTATTTGAAAAGTAGAGCTGGAAAAATGCTTCCTGAAATTTGAGCAATTCTATTTGATAATGATTTCTTGAAGCAACTGTAAAATCACTAAAAAAAGAAAGGAAACAAACTTTACACATTTTCAAGGTATAAAACTTTTGTCCAAAGTATTTTGATATACACTGTACAGAACTTAGTAACATACACATCAGAATAGTAAGTTTTGCTCAAACTTTCTTCACAGAAACTTTACACCCTTCTCTTTTATAATCAGAAAACACAGTGTGGGTCACCAGACAAAATGGTATAAGAAAGATCAATTACCTAAAATTTACTGATATTTGAAATTCAAAATGGCTGCTATACCTTGTGACAATTCTATGGGAAAAATTTATATTTAAGATTTTCTAAAAAAAATGAGAGGGCTAATGCTTCATTACTCTGCAGACTTCAAAACAAGTTCATGCCTGGCAGTACCAGAAGCACCAGACCAGAAAGTGCTGTAAAATTATGAGTGTCCAAATCTGTCACAAAGGCAAATTCTGGCCTAAAACAGCATCCTATATATACAAAATATGAAGAAAAAACACTTTGCTTATTCTGACAATTACTCTTTGATTGCTTTATGTGTATTACAATGATTCAGCATAGGTCATTGTTGAATCTAACATAGACACAGAGCAAATATTTCTGCTCCTGTGCTTTTGGAGAAATAAAACCATCGGAATGTTTTACTCTGTATGATTAAAGGGGCTGAATAGCTATCTGTAACATTTTTTTTTTCCGTTTTTGAATAATTTGGACGTTGCTTGTATTGCTAGGAATCTCGGACATACAAGTAAATGATTTGACAAAACCATTCTCTAAGCCCTGCTTACAGACTGAATGGACAAAGAAGACAAAGATATCATTTAGCAGCCCTAAAAATACCATGGAAGAATGGTTTGACGGCACACAGCTTAAAGCCAGGGACTTGATCCCCGGGATGAAGTTTGTTCTAGTTTGTAATAGGGTAATGGAGTGTCCTAGCCTTTTATTTTCCATCGATATTGTAATCTAGTAAGTAAATTTCCTGGCAAGACAACCTGACGCTGACACAGGTCTTAAAAATCTGAAATGCTCTACGCTTAAACTGTGACGCAGTTTGGCCTAGAGTATCAACACCACACAAATGGCCAGATATAGGGAGAGTAACAATTTTGTTCTGTTCAGCATCAACATTTGAAAAAACTACTCATACTGAAACACTTCAAATTCAAAAACCAATTATGCAAGTGTGATAATATTTATAACTTCAACCTTTGGGCTGCAGTACTAATAACTGTTAATGATTTGCAGTTTGTTACTTATTTAGCCATGTGGCTAAATAATAAATTCTTGAGGTTTCTGTAGAGAATTCAAAGACTTACTTTAATGTTAGAAGATGACTGCTTTAGGGATAAAATACTGCAGAACATGTTTTGAAAATTATCAATCAGTTTTTAGAATTATTGTCATGTTCATCTAGTTGAAATTACAAAATTCTTAAATTTTGCACATCACTGTTGCCCTACTTTCCCCCTTTAAAATGGTTTCAACATCTGTGATACAGAGCTGATGCTTTTGATTGTCAACATAGTTACATGATAAAATGGTGCTCCTCCAATCGAGTGCTTTGGTCCTATTCTTGCTTCCTGGCATCTGGGTTGTGTCGCCATGCGTATATGCAAATGCAGGATGCAAAGCTGACCCATAGCAACAGAGGCACAAGGAGGTATGATGCTGTAGTGTTGACAGGATGGAAGGCATAGATGCATGCTACAACTGACACCAGGTACATCAAAATTTCAATGGATGCCTGAAGAAAATTAGTTACATAAGATAGAAACACTTGTCACCATTAATACTCATTACTTAGCCTGTCGAAAACACAAGGTGTTAGTAATTATCATATTATATAGAAGTGGTATATTTAAGCAATAAAGCATACGCTGTGATGGTAGGTATACCACGAGATTTTGACCAGTTCACGACATTTATGCACAAGCGATAGTGAGTGCATATATGAAGTGAACTGGTCAAAATCGAGTGGTATACAGTCGCTGGGTGTGCTTTATTGCTATTATATCATATCTGTATATTGAAATTCTGGCATGGAACGTCAATACAGGATTTTTGGTCAAGCTGAGAGCTTGTGTGTGTGCCAGCCGTGGTATATCGCAAATATACCACGGTTCTTTTTATGTCTAGACCAATCAGATCACTGTATTTGTGCCATCAATATACTGGTATGATATAATTAAGCAATAAAGCACACCCACTGATGATATACCACGAGATTTTGACAAGTTCATGACATATATGCACGAGCGACAGTGAGTGCATATATGAAGTGAACTGGTCAAAATCGAGTGGTATACCGTCACTGGGTGTGCTTTATTGCTATCATATCATAACAGCATATTGAAATTCTGGCATGGAACATCAAAAAAGGATTTTTGCTCAAGCTGAGAGCTTGCACGTATGTCCGCTGTGGTATATCACCAATATACCACGGTTCTTTTAGCATCTCGACCAATCAGATTGCTGTATTTGCGCCATCAATATACTTGTATGATATAATTATAATTATACTTGTGCAATGAAGTTACATACTTGTAGACACATGCAACGCATTAACCTACCAAGCCAAGCAATCTTGCACCAAAGAATAGAGGTGTCCACATCCAATTAAGAATCAGGGAGATTCCATATAAGGCCAAAGGGGTGGAAGCCTTGTCAAAGCCACCACCATCCCTCCAGACCAGGTAAGCTGCAATACCCATGGTAGTGTATAGGTAAGTCCAAACAGGACCAAACAACCACGCTGGGGGTCTCCAGTCTGGTAACTTCAGCTCTTTGTAGTACTGTTTCTGGCCGCTCTCACCGCGTCCAAGGATACTGCTGATGGCTGCTCCAACAAATGGAACGACAATAAATATACCCACTGTAAACCAATCCATCTTGCAGCGATCAGTGTTCTGAAAAACAAAAGAAGTTTTGACAATCAATTAGTCCAGCACGCTCTGAATTTAAATCCAACAAACTTTGCCGTGGAGCCTGTGTTAGAACTGTGTTATATATCTGATGTAGTTTGCTTCATTCAACTAACATGTGAGATTGGAGAGTTAAGTGGACACATGTATACAGCACTTCTCATTAATCACCAGTAACTTAAGGTGTTGTTCTGGTTAGGGACAGAACAAATTGGTTGTAGCCCCTTAGGATACTCTTTTTATGTGGTATCTAAGCCACGGTTTGTGTCTGTTATCTTGTATCTTTTATGTCCTTGTACCAACCGAAAGATTCTGTGTCCTTCAGTAGGGTACAATGTGCATAAAAAACTTTGCAAGTTCATGTGAGTCATATGCTATTCTGACCATGAACTTGCATTTGACTGATGTAGTTGCACTGTTGTTTCAATATTGCACCATCGCTAAGGTACATGCAATAATATGCAGGTTGCAGGGCCTGGTCTTGGCCAATACAGAAATGCATCAAATATCTGAAGACCATAATTTGGGATGCTTGACTTGTTGACATCTGATCAGGTGATAATTAAAGTGGTCTATTTCTGGAGGGACAGCTTTAAAAATTACCACCAATCAACTTATCAGGTGCAATCACCGAAGCTGTTCATGCCGAAAGTGCTTGTGCACAGATTTTCAGCAGGTGGGCAGATTTATAAACTGATCAGCAGAAGGGAGGAAGAGTTAATGTTACAGTTGATGGGGAAGAAATTTCAGTTTTTATAGTGGGTTTGTGAAAATATCTGGTGGTGGGTACCAGAAAATGGGTAGAGGGAGGGGAAGGCTGTGGTTGGGGGGAAGTGCGTGCCTAACTTAAAGGGGAGCAATCCAAAGGTTGAAGTGATAAGTTTAAAAGTCTTGGAACTAAATTTACACTGAACATGGATGTATGTTTCATCCATGCACTGAACAAATGCACACTGAGTGATAGATAAATATTTGCATAAATGAACATGGCAACTGGGTACATTCAGTGGTGGCGAGAGGGCAGTAGGAGCTTGAACTGCTGTTGGGGTAGCTCTGCATGGCAGGGCTGTGTGTTACCGGCGTTATACGGCCTCCATAATGCCGGTAACACACAGCCCTGCCATGCAGAGCTACTGTTGGGGCAGACTGGAGGGTAGTGCATGATAATTCAGTGGGAGGGCATATTTTCTGCATATGCCGGTGGGACAGCAATTTTGAGCAGCTCAACTTTCCCCTCTACATTTCAAAGGTCAAGGTCAAAAATATGTAAAATCTGTATTTAAGTCTTGGAAACATGTTTTTTTTTTATGAATATGATGTTGTAAAATTGACCGAATTACCAGATGTCTGCATCTGCACTATACTTGTTCTCCATCATTCATTTGAATACATGTTTTTGGATGAGTATGTTGAAGTTGATGTATGTACACTTGAATATGTTACAAAAGAAACTGATGTTTGCTTGTCACTGGTGAGGGTCATATTTTACTGGACTATCAAATTAGCCAGCCAGGTCGGCTGGCTCTGCTACCAATATAATGTACAGACTTGTGAAAATTGTGTTTTTGTACTAATTTAACAGGTGTTATTTTGTTGTGTTATTAGCGAATGATTGACCTCAAACCAACAATGCAGGAGTTTTCTCAAAGAGGGTGACTCGGGTCAGGGACGTAAACAAAATCAATGCATGCATGCATTGGTACGCCTCGATTTCGACAGTGAAAATATCAAGAAAATGAGTGACTGCATTCGATAGAACATTCCATATAGGACAATAATTCGACAATTTCATGAAGAACATCATTGAACCACAGTTGGATCAATGCGAAGGCGGCGCCCCACTGTATCCAACCACAATCGATGTGGCGCCTATCGCTATCCACTGTGCGTGTTCGGTATACGAGAGCAGTGTGCCCGGTCGCAGCAGCAGGGCTTCCACACTGTTCAGCGAAAGTATCGTGATTCGTAATATACCAACTTCTTTTGAAAATGCGTCATTTCATAAGGCAGCAAGCTTTTTACCATGCACTCACCTCTTTACCAAGACGACAACTTGGACATGAACGCCAATTTTCGTGCAAAGTCAGCTGTGATTCTAGAAGTTATATAACTGTACTTACGTGACCTATATTTATAATAAGGCCATAGAGGGCGCTGTCACACTTGCGACCTCTCCTCCCGTCCGGGGTGTTGTAAAATATGACTGATTTTTTTTCAGACAAGTTGCATTGAAATTTTGTTCAACCCTTGGCACATTCACAGTTACGAAGATTTGTTTTATTTGCTACTTCAAAAAAAGAGGTGTAAGTTATTCTTGCGAACAGTTCTCAAGAATATAAGAAAAATGTATTTCCTGTGACGGTCAGTCCGAGGGTTTTTTATTGTTTTTGTTGCTTTTCACTCGGACTGAAGAAGACGCAAGAAAATTTCGCAAATGATATGATTTTTGTTCTCACTATTGTATAAGTCTCATGAAAGAACTTCTTTAATTTTGATGCTTCAGTTATCATCACCCAACATAGAACTTTCGAATTGATTTTGCAGTAACAGCATAGTCTTGTTTACAAGGAAAAACTGAATATGGAAAACTTATTCAAAACTTTAAACCCTGAAATATCACCCTTTGTCATGAAAAGTCACGTCGACATATCAAAATAAATCAAACTGTATGAGAGATGAACTAAATGAAAATTATCTTATATCTAATATATGAATATTTATGCATGATAATGAAAAGAGAAAAATGAAAATAGTTCAGTTATTTTATTCGACACTTTTACTGTAAGCAGGTGTGGCCTTAATCTCAAACTCAAAAGGCTCGAAAATTCAGTCACAAGATTATTAACTTTGTCTTCCATTTTGTAAATAGAGTGTAGCCTATCTATGAAGACAAAGAGCAGCCACATAACATATAAGCCTCATATAGGATTTCATGCTCTTCTTTTTTCAAGTTGCCCCACATGAGGTAACTTGCAAGAGCGCCCTCGAACGATGGATCTTCCAATCTGCCGCTGTCGCTCTGGATTTATCTTCCCTTTGCATTTGAAAATTTAGCTTTAATTTCTTTGAGCCAATAAAAGTTTTAATAACATTAAAGTTAAATTGTCAGCACAGAGCATCACGACATATACTTCCACATGTATTGGATACAACTGTCCGCTCAAGTGGGATCATCATCAAAGAACATTTTACGACAAGCTCTTACCAACAGAGCAGTTTCTCAACATTATTTCACGGTACGATGCTCATTAATTTTTTTTACCAGAAATGAAGGGAAAGACGGGAGAAACGGGATAACTTGGCAAGATTCCAGTAACGCGTACCCTTGGGAATCAAAACCCGGCCATTGCATTGCGGGCGCGTTCCTTTATGCCACCTTCACAAGAGGTGTTTGATGCGGTATGTTCAGTGACTTTTGTGGTCACCTTGAGAATTAATTGTTCAGTCTATATGGTGCCCCCAAAAACAACAAAATAAAATACATATTGCCCTCTGAACACATAAATCATGCGACCGAACAGGCTTCTTAATTAAATTCTCTGAACTAATTAGTACCTGTCCCAAGGGGACCTTTATTAGTAGTTCCATTAGTGGAAAAGGACACGGACCATCGTGTGTTTAAATTCAGGGAGTGCTCCACGGATGCAGATATATAACAGCATTGCTGATGCAAACAGTTAGGCATATATCTGTTTACTGAACTATTCATTCGAGTACACATAAAAATGCATTAATAACCGGACTGTCGGTCTGAATGAAACATCTGATACATAATTTAATCGCAACAGGGACGGCTAATGAAGCTTTTCGTGTGAAAAAAGGTGTTCTCGAGTGGTTCGCACTCGCTGTTCAGTGCACATGTATTTTACTCTATCAGTGGGCGGGGAAGAAGAAGGCTCATCATTCAACATTGTTGGAATTAATTTGGGATAATTGGACAGGGTAGTGATGGTGGTTTAATCTTCAAATGTAAGCTCATCCGCTTTTTTTTTTTGCAACAGACTTGTTTTTATATTGGTAATTTTTATAATGCATCTTTCAGCTACAGGGCACCTGACGCATTTGATAAATTTGAACAATTAAAAGAGCCAATTCTCCCAAATTAGGTCCAGTCGTATATTGTCTTTCACATCAAAGGGCGGGAAAAATTGTTTTTATTTGTATCTAAAGCGCACTTTATTAGGACTGACAAAATAATGTGTTGATGAGAGAACATAAAGGGGAACAATTGATATGGAAAATACGACAGTTGGGGGTTCTTGTTGTGAGAAGGGGGGGCAATGGGGATTTTTGGTGGAGGGAAGAGGAGTATGGAAAATTATGGATGGGTTGGAGGGGAAGCTTTTAACATCGTGATAGGAGGGCAGTAACCAACATATATATTAATTTACTTTGCCCTCCAAAACTTTATTTTTCCCCGAAGTACATTTTCACTTTAAAAACTGAAAACACCTTTTGCTACGATTTCTTGCGATAGGCTGGTTGGCTAGTCTCGATACAAACAGTTGAATCCCTGTATATAAAGACAGTATCTACATCACTGTAGGCTTTTCTTCAAAACTATATATTTAGTTTACTGGACTTGAAAAGGCTTCCTACTACTATTTCGTCTCAGGCTAGCCACTTCACACAGATCTCTGTCAATTTATGTACCTGCCTCCAAGTGGCAATCACATGAAGTGTCACATACCTGGGGTGCATGCAAAGAAAACAACACTTGTCACCATGCTTAAAAGGCTGTATTTGTCACCATATATGGCCAATATATTCGTTATACTGTGATCTGTACATTGACCCTGGAACTGAGTGGTGGATGGTGTCTATGCTGTGTGTTGGTATCCGCATAAAAATAAAGACATCTGTATACAGTATATCGATAAAAGTATAATTATGGCTTCAAGATACTTGTTGAATAAATGTCATTTTTAGTCATAGTTCTACTCGGACTTTATGTGGGCAAAATTTCAAAAGCAATGGAATTTTTCTTCCTCTGAGTCGAAAATACCTACACGCTGAGCCGTCGCGTTTTTGAAGGTTTTCGCAGATTTATATACTGTAATAGCTTCTGCAATATCGCGTATTTCAAAGTGAAAGGCGAGTGCGTACGCACACTCAATATAAACATATCGACAGGCTGGTGTTCTAATTATAATTTCATAATATAAGTGGTATTGATGTGAGGCCTTACGCTGAATAATTTTAGTGCATTGACGCGAAAGGAACATTCACTTCACCTACCTTTTCTGTCTGTTTTGGACCAGGGTCGTTTTTTTCCAGCAGGGGAGTCGCACATCTGTTGTGACCCAGTTGTGCCAATAAAGGTAGTATTCGCCTCGAAAATGAAAGACTTAAACTTTTATTTGCTCAAACTTTCTAGAATGAAACTTTCGACCATTCTCTTACCAAATCAACGATAAAAATAGGGGGTCACCGTTCAAAGTTTGGAACTAGCGAAACAAATTACCCAACATTTTTGAAATATATATGATATTTGAAATTGAAAATGGCCGCCATACCTGTGTTAACTCTATGAGGTGGAAATTAAATTTTGGATATTAGAAAAACTAAACCGGTGAAAGTTTTTTTTTCTACAAGAGCTTTAAAATGAGCCGCCACACGTGGTAGATCATGATAGAATTGTAGAAATTTGAGAGTCCGACTATCTGTCCCCGAGGCGCGTTAAATTTTTTGAAAAATTATCATGGAGCGCCCAAAACAACCTCTCGAAAAGTGACAGTATCGGAGAGAAACTGTCAAGTTTCTGCCTGTGCAGTACGCGTTGGCGTCCCCATGACATAACGACTGAAAATCCTCGTAGAAAAGAATATATTCACAGCTTGTTCAAATACTTGCTTTGTTGTCTTTCGGCTGACGAGACGTTTTCGCGGCGTTCTGCCAACTCTAATTTAATATATACACACCAAAATGTTAAGTGCGTCGATAAAATATCGAACGCAATCTCCAGGCCTTTACCTGCGACTGTGTCATCGATAATTTGTCGGCCGGATAAGCAAACAACTCGTACCCAGGCTATTTTATGTTCAACACACGTCTCTGTATTTGTCTTGTCGCATTCCTTAGGCCTTAGTTTCAATGTCACTTTGCTTGCCTAGGAACAAGAAAGTTCAATACGGGGCATTTTTCCCACTTTTAATTTAATCAAATTCCACAAGATTAAGGCTTGAGTTACTTATTCTGGCCGGAAACAAACAATGAGGGATCGACGTAGTGAAAATCAATATTATTATAAAAACCTCAGCTAGACCTGTACTTAACCACTGGGTTGTCGCATGTTAATGTGTCCGGCTACATATAACATACATGTAGGTGCATACAGTGTGTTGCTTTGAAGTGTGTCATGCGTAACCATGTGTGCGCTCATTGTGTCCGCGACAGTTGTCAATCACACCATTTGAAATTGACGAATCCGGTGCCAGGTACGCTGGACGTTAACTGCTAGACGTGTTCTTTTTTCGACCAAAGGTCAACCCAGATGATTAAAAATGTCAAAGTAACATCATAGATATATATCTATCTGCATTGAATTGTCGTCCATCGATCGGCTCACCTCGCTTAATGCTCCCCTAATTGAGTGATTCTAGGCTTAATTAGTATCCTGCTCGACTTTACGTATAAGTACTATATCATATCTGTATGTAGAAATTAAAACCTCACCAGGTAGTTCAAACGGCCAGTCCAAGCTCAGCTCCTATTTACACATATCACAGTTCACATATTGGCCTATAGCGACTGACCTTGGGAATTTAGTACGGTAGCTACAGATTACCTGCTACCAGGACTGTTGGAAAAATAAATTCGTTTTATGTTCTCATTTCACAGTACAGACGGTAGCAAAAAAACATGTTGTGGTTTACTTGTTGTATTGCACAGCAGCTGTATCCGGCCTAGTTTATAAGCAACCTACTGCAGAGATAATGCGAACATCTTTTTTTCTATGTCCGTGCACGAAATAACGGTAGAGCGTTGGTCAGCCACTATCTTATCAGTATCGGTATCAGAAGTACGGATGAGCAGAGGAATTGGCGTATTAGATGTAAAAGCGTCACACATGTCACAAAATAGCTGTGTTTAAAACAGGCCGCTCACGAACCATTATTTCGTTGCTAATGGCGAAATACAGGCACAAACAGTGGCTGCATGGGAAACACTGTTGTTGTCGGGGCTCCGAGATACTCGGTCAGGCCTCACGCAGTTCGTGTCCCGACAAGTTTGAGTCATAAATTCCAAATTGTAGTGAGTGGTCGTTACACCCGTTACCTTGGCCATGCATGGAGGCTTCCGTGGTCCTGTGAAAAAATTGTTTTGAGAGATCAACAAAATGTACTGTAGCAATTGACGAACCAAGACTTTTTATTTTCTGCACAGATCCCCTTTTTAAGGGTCTATGAATCTTTGAAGCAGTTTTATTATTGTTATTAAATTTTAAAATTTAATTAGGCCTAGACAGGTGTTTCCGCATTCGCTGTCGACATGGTCAATTTTTATACAACAATCGTGTACATTCAGTACAAATATGCACGCAACGCTCCAGGAAAGCTTGTAATATACCAGACTACAGCGCGACAACGTTTCGGTAAAATGTTCCAGTATGAAGAGAACACATTGACATCTTCCAATATCATGAATATTGTCGTTTCAGCAATTTAAGCTATCAATAATTTCCAGTGCTTCTGCAACTAAGCTTACTGCAAGAAGTGACTTTCGGGTCTAGGGCTTCACTCATATTTGTTACCAGACGTTTCTATTTTTTTCGTTTCTTGATCATTCACGTCAAACATTCGAGGAATATCTTTGCAATACATTCAACTGCCTAGCAGTGGACTTAAAATTAACTTTGTCGTCCTAAAAACAAAAACACTTCGCTATAAACACTGTGTCACCGTGGCCACGGTCACCATGTACTCAAAACATTCATCACCACCATGTCCTTCGTCTCATTTGCATATAGGAACAATCGTACTACGTAAATAATATATGATGTGTCGATTGGTTGGTTTGAAAAAGTCACGTGACACTGGGCGGAGCGTAATGCAACTATAAATATTCTATCTCAACTGTCACACGGCATGTGAAAGCAGGCTTTCAGAGACGACAGAAGTACGTTCGACATATTTGAGTTTAACTCTTTTTAACTAGCAACAGACAAAATGCGTGAAATCGTCCACTTGCAAGCTGGCCAGTGCGGTAACCAAATTGGTGCCAAGGTAAGTTGAATTCTCTTGCAGTTTTTCACTGGCAACTACTGTTTTCCAATGCTTGTCACACGTAACAGTTCCTGGTTGTCAAGGGACGTAAAATGATTTCATTTTGGCGGTAAAGCTCCCAATTTTCTATCGTTTATCCTTCACACTAAAGTGTTCGTTCTTGTGGTCTTTCGTCTGTTTCTGACGCCAAATTTTTCATGTTGAGATTTCAGTTTGTACCGTTTTCGTATCCCTGTCTGTACACGTTTGCAGTTGCATTTGACCGTTTTTCATGCTACGACCGTTGTACTTCAGTAGAAGTTTGAAATGGAGTGGTTTACATAACACCAATTTGGACTTCTCTTATTTTTTTCTCACAGTTCTGGGAAGTGATCTCAGACGAACACGGTATCGACCCCACCGGCACATACCATGGCGATTCTGATCTCCAACTTGAAAGAATCAACGTCTACTACAACGAAGCAACAGGTCAGTTGAAATTTGTTTCGGCTTGTCGTTGGGTCGTATGACTGCTGGCTTTTGTGTGGTCAAGGCTACGTCATCGGCGGCTGTCATTTCAGAGATCATTATCAAACGTCCCGCCCTATAATCGATCGTCATGGTGACACTTTGTTGATAGCAACACCAGCTAGCCGAGCGTTACGTTTCGAAAAATATGTAGCCTGCCGTAAGGCATTAAAAATAAGCTTACTAATTATATTTCATTTGCGCTATGAGACTACATTCTTCCGAATTTTCAGTTTGTTTGAACTTTTGGTTTCAGTGTTAACGAAACCTTTCGGCGTGTAAACAAAAGGCAATCGCATTAAAAAAAACCTTACATTCACTCAACATATTAACAAAGTTCACACACGACTGCGGTTTCAAATTTATGTATAATTTGATTTTAGAAGTTAAAAGTCTTCACACAGTTTTTTAAAGGGTGTTTTGAAAACAATTCTTAATTAAAAGGATTTGTCATTAGAAGTTGAAGCTTCAAAATATAGTTTTCAAGTTGGGCAACAATCCAGTAATGTAATGTCTAAAATATGCAGATACTGTGCTATGACTTTTAACAATTCGGTCTTAATTTCAATTTTCAGACTGTATTTTTATGGCATGTCAGTGCTCAAAATGTCAGTCAAAATTGTTGTGAAACTTTCACTGAAAGGCAGTCTATTGCGTAATCAGAATTCAGTTATTTAATATAATAGGTTTTTAACGTAAGTGGATTTTCTGTTTTTCAGGCGGCAAATATGTGCCCCGTGCTGTTTTGGTTGATTTGGAGCCTGGTACCATGGACTCAGTGAGATCAGGTCCATTTGGACAAATCTTCAGACCAGACAACTTTGTTTTCGGTGAGTTTCTTTTTATTTTTCCAGCCTAAATATGTTCTCGTTTTGCAATGTCTTTACTTCTTTAGCATTCTTCTGTTCTTTGTTTTAAGACTAAATGTTTTGTTCTTATTATGCTTTCAGGCCAGAGTGGTGCAGGTAACAACTGGGCAAAGGGTCACTACACAGAAGGTGCTGAACTTGTAGACTCTGTTCTTGATGTTGTGAGAAAGGAGGCTGAAAGCTGTGACTGTCTCCAAGGTTTCCAACTTACACATTCACTTGGTGGTGGTACTGGTTCTGGTATGGGCACACTGTTGATCAGCAAAATCCGTGAAGAATATCCCGACAGAATTATGAACACATTTTCAGTTGTACCAAGCCCCAAAGTATCAGACACTGTAGTAGAACCATACAACGCTACACTCTCAGTCCATCAGCTTGTTGAAAATACAGATGAAACCTACTGCATTGACAATGAAGCCCTGTACGATATCTGCTTCCGTACTCTGAAACTTACCACTCCAACCTATGGTGACTTGAACCATCTTGTATCTGCTACCATGAGTGGTGTAACAACTTGCCTGCGTTTCCCAGGTCAGCTGAATGCTGATTTGCGTAAATTGGCTGTCAACATGGTACCATTCCCACGTCTCCACTTCTTCATGCCTGGTTTTGCCCCACTTACCAGCCGTGGTAGCCAGCAATACCGTGCCTTGACCGTACCAGAGCTGACCCAACAGATGTTTGATGCCAAGAACATGATGGCTGCTTGTGATCCTCGTCATGGTCGCTACCTGACAGTGGCAGCCATGTTCCGTGGTCGTATGTCAATGAAGGAAGTTGATGAGCAGATGTTGAACGTCCAGAATAAGAACAGCAGCTACTTCGTTGAATGGATCCCCAACAACGTGAAGACCGCAGTCTGTGACATCCCACCACGTGGTCTCAAGATGTCCGCCACCTTCATCGGCAACAGCACCGCCATCCAAGAACTCTTCAAGCGTGTATCCGAGCAGTTCACCGCTATGTTCCGTCGTAAGGCTTTCTTGCATTGGTACACTGGTGAAGGTATGGATGAAATGGAATTCACTGAAGCTGAGTCCAACATGAATGATCTGGTGTCTGAATACCAACAATACCAGGATGCAACAGCTGAAGAAGAAGGTGAATTTGATGAGGAAGAAGAAGCTGAGGAAGAAGCTTAAATCATCAAGTTCAACCTCAATTCCAACATCTTCAAAAAAGAGACATTACCTTGAACTTAACACCCAGTTCAAAGAAGGAAAGAAAAAAACTGCTTTCTTCAATCATGAGTATTTAATTTAAACTGTACCCAACGGGGAATGTTTAAAAAAAAAGACTAGCCATGAAAGTAAGAAATAAAAACAATCAGGCAATGCAATTCTAACCTTTGGTTTCATGCTGTTACTTTCTGTGTTTGTTGTATGAGTGAGTGAATGTCTATCTAGTGTATAAGGATGCCTTTGTAACCACATTACACAAGCCCCATTTTAATTTCATTGAAACCATCAAGTCTGACCTAAATGAATGACATGAATTGTCTGTGATCACTGATTGAATGTTTGAAATGTGAAAAGTAGTGTGTGTTCACCGAAATCTTGATAGGAAGTTTCCACCTGTGGCTAAGCACATTGGAATTGGAATCTCTTTGGAATGTGATGCCCTGCCAAACCAGTGTCAAATAAAATGCCATTAACACTTTGGTTTTTATGTCAACTTCTTCCCATGCTCTCAAATAACAATGCTCCCTAGACAGCCTCCACAATTTGTAATGTGCCCCAGTGTGCCTTTATTTGATAAATCCCACTGCCCCAGTAAAATTCTGGTACCTGCAGTTCTCTTTGATGTATCCCGGTTAGCAAAATGGAAGCCAACTACTGGATTTACAAAAGGACCTTGCAGATCTGCCCACTATGTACACCTGAACAAAACGCCCGTGTGCACAGAGTCAATAAACCTTGGTGACCTTGTGTATGAAGAGGGCGGTGTGCATGTGACCTCTTCAAAATGGTATGATCTGTCATGTGATATGAACAAAGAGTGGGAGTAAATGGTTCACACAGCTACAGGGGAGATTACAGGAATTGAAGGACCTCATTGCTGAAAGTACTATTCTCTAACAAAAGTATGCATTCAATGCCCTTCTATTAACAACCTTGTGGATATTAATGATATCATGTACTCAAGATTACAAATAGGCAACTCTATTAAGGTACTTCATACCTCGAAGGTGAAAGTTTTAACCTTTTGATCAAACTTCTTTGAGGAAACTTTAAAACCACTCCCTTTAGAAAATCTTGGGTCACTGCAAATTTGGTACCAGAGAAACACATTACCCAATATATTTATCACCTCTTGAAATTCAAAATGGCTGCCATCCCTTTGCAGACTATTATTATGGAATATTAAATTTTCGATTTAAAAAAAAAAATACTCCAATTGAAACTTTCATTTACTCCATACGCTTCAAATTGAGGCTCAACAGGTGGTAGACAAAAAATACACTGTGAGATTTATAGAAGTCTTTAATCTCCCCTGAAGGCTCATTCTTGAATTCACTTTGTATGCATGTCACAGACAGGTTTTTATTATAAATTTTGTCTGCTTAGGCCAGGGGGAATTTCAGCACAACAAAAACTCAACCCCTGTTGGCCTTAGTGATTTGGATCCCACAGGTGTTTGCATTGAAAATTGGCAGGAAGTTGATATCCTCACATTCCACAAGCAACAGTCATTATTAGGTCAACTTGCCTGGAGGTCACATAGCCTTTGCATGTACAGATTTATTTATGATTTGTTGAGCAGCAAATCTTCACTGATGTGGGAATGTGGTTGTTTGTTTGAATCAAGTGTAATTTATCACTGCAGCCTAAATGTCACCCCTACCAAATTTAAAGATGAAACCCAGGACTCAATTGCAAGCATTAAACCCTTTGAGCGCCATATCAATTTTTGTTGCCTTTATAAAATATTTCCAGTCAATGTTTTTTTTTCAGATTTTTGCTGAAATTTTGATAAAAAACTGTAACCATTGCAATATAATGTCCATTTGGTCCAAAATTATAAAACAAATTACAGAAAAATTCATGAAAATTGGTAAGATGTCGCACTAAAATTTTGGTGGGAAAAATTGCAACACTCAAAGGGTTAAAACAACACTGTATGCTTTGACAATTCTACGTGGTGTGCAAATGGTAATCCAAGGAGAATTTGGGTATATTTGTACATTTTGCTCGCTAGGTGAATCTTACAGAATTTTTCTTTCAGATACGACTTGAGTGTATAGTGCTTCTTCTGTGTACAGTTCCATCCCTACAGGACATCACTGAGTAACAATGTACTGACATATTGTGCTATTGCAGTCTAGAGTACAATACAATGGCCTTGTACACCCCGGTCCCATTTACTAAAGTTAGCATATCCTTGCAAAGGTATACCGGGTGCAATAGATAACCTTGTTTGTACAAAGTCTGTCTGCTTACGGTGTCTAAATTTCTGAAAAAATTCATCTCTTAGACAGCCTGTTCAGTGTAAATGTGTTGAGTGAGAGTGGTGTGAATGAGGAGGCTAGGTGAGCTCCGACGTTTGTTACTTTACAACAACAAATGAAAGCTACATGTTGATTGACCAGAGGACCAATATAAAGTGACCTCCACGTGGCGGTGTGTGGCCTCTCCCTAGAAGGGTAGGTGTGGCATTTAACATTCAAGCAGAGCTTTTGTTGAGGCCAGTGCTCGGTAAATTTTACTCCAATTTTCAGTATATTAATGTGTTCCTATCAGCAAATAGAAAGGAGAAATATTACTGGTGTTAATTCTATGAGGTAAATTGTTTTCAATTTTCACAAAAGCAGATGGTGAAAGCCTCGTTCACTCCTCTGGCCTTAGTATGAATTCTCACAACCAGTAGACCATAAAATAATTGCAAATATTTGAAAAAAAAGAAAACTGTACCTGCATATTTTACCTTACAGACTGCAGTTGACCACTATGTACATTCATGTATATTTTAATGAAATTAGAGACTTAGCAGCTTGTGGCCGGTGATCACATCAAATGTGAGGTGGCTGCTCTGGAGATGGTTCGTAACATGTCAAATCTCCAAGACTACCTAAATTACAATTTTGAACTATTACCCTTTTGGTAAGGGCAGCCATCACAAGCATTGTGCCATCTATTCATTACAAAGTAGATACGAATTTCTGGAAAATTGTTTGCATCAGCCTTTATATACCAGCATATATATTTTCTGATGTCAAAACATACTCTGTTGGACCCCTTGTGTCAATTTGGCCATAGAGGGCACTCTGCAGCCCGGACTTGAGTGTACTACAAAAGAGAGCTTTACATACACACAAGGGACTTGTACAACTAATTCCTAAAAATGTATTTTACTCATGTTTGTCTGCGAACTAATATGGATGATTGATTATTAAGATATTCAAAATTTATAAAGAACTAGATTCTTCAATTTGATAAATTCTGAATATTTTTTGACAATATAGACTCTCTGGGAAATTGTATACACACACACACATATGTGTGTGTGTGTGTATGTGTGTATTTACAATTTCCCAGTATATACAATATATATATATATATATATATATATATATATATATATATATATATATATATATACATATATAATGTGAATTACATTGTTGTGTGATATCGTCAACTACACAACTTGAAATTCTATGAACTGAATGTCCTGTGTACGTATAGATGCATTTAGTCGACAAACAGAATACAATGCAATTTTGCGGTGTATTATATTGCAGATAGACATGATATAACCAATGAAAGATAATTTATAAGATTATTGATTTGACTGGATTGTGGTGTATCATTTCAAGAATTGAAAATCAGAATCTTGTTTGTTTAGCACTTTTCAATATTCGTAATTATAATGCACATTGTAATGTTACATCAAACAGAGAGTTCGATTTAAAAGGATTAAACTGTTTGCCTCAGCATGTCCTAAAAAGTTTCCCAAGAGGGCATCATATTTTGAGTGTTGGGAAATTTGCATCGTAGAGCGCCCTCAGAGTCAGACATGCTCACATGTCAGTTGTAGCAGATGCCCTGTCATAATAACAGCAAGTGTGGTAGCAATTTTATCATGTATAGTCACTTACATTTTTTCCACACTTAAACATATTGGGATTACCTATTAAGGATGAATTATCCAATCAAAAGCTTTGATCTCTCCCTCTTGAAAAGAATAATATATATATATATATATATATATATATATATATATATATATATATATATATATATATATATATATATATATATATATATATTATATATATATACATATATATATATATATATATATATATATATATATATATCAGATCTGTGTATGTTTGTGTATGTGTGTGTTTAGTTTTTGGAGTTCAGTCATGTGGTGACATAGACAAACAGACATATCTAAACAAGTATGTATGTATAGTTTTGGTATTTATGTTTATTAGACATATGATACAAACAAACATATGAAGACTTCCGTAGGTCTGAGTCATTTTATAAAATTGACACTTTATGTAAGAATTAAATCTACATTATCATGGTCAAAATGGGCATTGTGCAATAAAGTAACATGTATGTCACATTTTTATGTATAAGTGCATCATATATGCACTCACACACGCACTCACAAAACTAGAAGCAGTTGTCTTCGTGGGAAATTACAGTGCTTGATGCTATAAAGCAGAGTGTTATGGTAAAGAATATAACACAAATATCTTCCTACAATCCTCAGACAGACAACTGAATTAAATTTTCCCTGGGTATTTACTCTAACCCATATGTCTTGGATTTACCATCATAGGCCTACTGTGGTCTTAGGTGCTGTTGAAATTCAATAATAGATAATATTTGTTTTGGTAGTGACATTTTGATACAATTCAGAGCACTGTGACTTGAACTAAAATGGCTGGGACTTACAATTATACAGTGGTCTTAAGTTATATTGAAATTCGATAATAAAAAATAATTTTAATAACTTTTAGTTCTGTCTGAAGATTGCTGGATGCATGAAACTTAAGTAACAGGTATACTTTTTGCTTGTTGCAATAACATTGTGTTGTTATTTATAACGCTCTGCTTTTGGCATCAAGCATTGTAATTTCCCACGAGGACATCTGTATACTTATATAAGTAATCATTATATGCATACCAGATTTATGTATGTGTACAGTGTGTATGAGAAAGCATTCATATTAAAATGAGAAAAGGTGTGAGTCACTGATTATTGTTCAACCGTTAAATGACAAAACATGGCATTGTGTTGTTTGTTTTATCATTTGAAAGAAATCTGACACGTGGCTCATTCCAAGCGGCTGACATCATTGTGGTACAGTGGAGGATGAGTCAGATTGGTGTTTTCGAAAAACGAAAATATGTTTGTCGCTTGTGGCGCTCTTTTGTATTCCCACAACGCCCGTGATATATGAGAAGTTTCGGTCCTGGGGTTTTGGTGCTGGAGCGTCTCTCGTCTCGAATTCGGTCCCGTATTTAGCGGCCCTTAGTCACTTCGGCACCTGGACACTCTATTTCCTGACAATGGTACCAATTTGGACCACAGGTGCCTGGGGTTGCCGGTGTACATGCATATGCATGTATACCGGCAACCCCAGGCACCTGTGATTTGGACCAACAAATTTTTGCCAGGCAACAAACACATATCACCACCAAGTTTTCATCGTACACCAGACCATGTGTGGCACAAAATGAGAAAATGAGCCACCAGACGAACAATCAATATGCCTAGAATGATTTTTTGAGAATGAATACGCAAATAACAAGGCAATAGATACGCAGCTGCAAGTTCGAAGGCAAATATCTGAATGTTACGCTTACGTATTCGACCGCCGCAGTTTCGAGCGTGTCAAATATTTGAATTGAATGAATTATACGCTATTAAATTTGTCTATGTTTGGTCCCAGTACCAAGTCCACGTTAGGGTGGTAAATACGGGGCCAAGACGACTTTGGCCGTGAGGTTTAGTACCTTGTCACCATGGATGTCTATTTTTTACGTCCATGCTTGTTACCAATGATGCGATACACTATGTTGTTAATTGCCCCGGGTTAATTGATGATTACTTGGTGCCCATTGACTGTGGTTTGTCGGATATTTTCAACCCTGCCTATAGGCTTGATTGTTTTTTTACCTCCATGTTATAATCCAGGAGACGGTGACACTAGTATTGGGTCATTCTAGTCCAGGTTCTATTATTAAGTAATCTCAGGCTACAAACCAGACCCATGGTCCATTACATGCATGGACGATCGGATTCTGCATGGACCGGGATTAAAAAACTACTCCGGTTATGTTCCCCATTAAAAACCGTTATTGATCTGCGCATGTTTGAGATAACTGGTCTGAGGCGGAACCGACTTTTGATTAGCTGGTTTATCACACCACGGTACGGGGCCCACCTACTTGCACATGTTGTAGCACTATTTGGCGATGGGGAGGGACGGGCGGGTAGGACAAATTTCGATTAAAATAAGACGTAGAAATGTGCTGGTATAGGTTTCGCGTTTGCTATCTCGCCTCTGGCATGGCTTGTCTAGTCCAGAGAACCCGGGAGATAACCACGCCAAGAATGCAGCACAAGAATGGAATGAGCAAACCCCCCACCCCATCTGATTTTAATATTGATCGACGCTGCGCGCTGTGTTAAAATGTTGATGGCGACCAGTAAACACATTAATTACGTCACCAGTCTCCGGGCCATGGTTACCGCCACGGTCGCCCGCCGACTTGGTGAAATTTACATAGTTATTCACAAGTAAACAAACAAAGCGGCAATGATTGGCTGTTTTGAATGTCATGTGACAAATTTGGCTGTATATAAAGCGCGTCCACTCACGACAAACGACACACAGACGTACGGAAGAACATTTCGAAAGAGACTATCGTTAGCATTGCTTTTCAAGTTTGAAATCAATACCATTATACCGACAGAATGCGTGAAATCGTCCACTTACAAGCCGGCCAGTGTGGTAACCAGATTGGTGCCAAGGTAAGTTTAAAACTGGGAACATTTTGAAAAGTTTGTATCCGGAATGGCTGCCACGCTACTTGCTGACTGCGTGACCGCATGCAATATTGCAACGGTCATTGGGCCATTCTGGTTTCTGTGATGCTGTAACTCGGGAGTTTGCCGCAAAACTGTACATTTTAAATTAAGTACGAGGTGTCAATTGAAAATTTAAGGCGTAAGTTCTGTTCTTTCCTCCTGCATGCTGTGCAGCCTTGGCTATGTTAATAACGACGACCGTTTTGAATAATTGAATCGGCCAATGGCGGGAGGTTAAAAAAGTGACCCATGAGGAAGTAGTTGCTGTCATGATACGACCGGACAGACTCAGGCGCACATTTCTCATCGTAGAGGAACCGTGTTTTTTGACAGATATAAAGCGTTGCATCAACCGTAGCGGATTTGTATAGCTGTATGTGTACAGGTGCGCATGCGAGTTGAATTCATAGGTAACGTTTTTCTTGTCTTTTCGTTCGCAGTTCTGGGAAGTGATTTCTGATGAACACGGTATCGATCCCACCGGCACATACCATGGCGATTCTGATCTCCAACTTGAAAGAATCAACGTCTACTACAACGAAGCAACAGGTCAGTTTGCAGTACTGTTACTGTCTGTGTATTGTACCCGCTAAACTAGAGTTTGCACTCCCATTTTACTTGTATCTGCTCAATCTGGTTCAAACCGGATGTAGAGATGACCTGTACCTGGCAGAGGTGAACGGCACAACTGCAACATTTCAGTGGTTTCACAAGAAGTGAGAAACAAGCAGAAGACAAGTCCATCTGCCTATATTTGTGAAATATACAGAATTCAGTCTGTCTGTACTTTAGAAACCTATTAATTAGTGGCAGTTAGCGGCATTAGCAGAGGTGTAAGCTTGTCATTGATGTTACGTCATACTCACCTGTTGTGCAGTGACATGGCCGTTGCCACTAGCGATTGCAAGCAAACTTGCCTACCAAGTAGATGACAAGTAGCATCTGATTTAAATCAAATTAGGTCTCTGCCTATTTCGAAATAAATTGAATACGATCTGTTGTCTGTCATTAGAAACGCAATAATTAGTGGCATACCTGAGATGAAAGCTTGTCATTGATTGATGTTACGTCATGTGCACCTGTTGTGCAGTGACATGGCCGTTGCCACTAGTGATTGTAAACAAACCCTGCCTAACAGAACAAGATCCCTTAAAGGGAACTCTATAGAAGTAGTCTGACTTTTTAAAAACAAATCCAGCAAAATGGAAAACAAAATTAGACCAATTGGTTTCCCCTTTTTCTAAAGAATGTAACACTGTAAAACCCCTGTTTGCGTTTCCGTTACAATTTCAAAACTTGCGTACGATTTTACGCAACTGAGTTTTTATTTGCGAAAATGTATTCAAAATGCGTACGGTAGGAATCAGTATCTGAAGTGAGTTGGGCAGGCTTTTCTGTAGAACTTGGGGGGTTTCCCGTAATGCGCATGCTCTATTAACAAAAAACAACAACCTGGGGAGCTTCAAGGTGTAGCTGAACGTTTGCCATGCCATGATGCATGTCCCGTATATGATCGTGAGCAGCCCAATGAGTTCATGTTCAAAGAAAATACCTTCTGACTACGAAATTAGTGTTTTCAAAGGGCCAACAAAAGCAATACTGTTCAAAAGTCCAGCGGGACCTCTCAAGAATGCAACCCGACAGTCTAAATGGTCACCCGTAAACACTTTCCAAATAACATGCGGCGTAATGACCATTAACTGTATTGTGTTACCAACAACGTAGACTCGATCGATTCTCGAATTTTTTGCATCTGTAGTGCCATTGTCTGTACAGAACTGATTGACATGACGTTTTGTGATGATGAAATACAATGTTGCATAAGGTGCTGCGGTCTGCTAAAGTCTAAAATGTTGCAATATCATGATAAATGTCACTTGCAAGCAGGTGCATATGTTCTATTTTTGTCCTGCATTGAACCACGTTCAGGCAATGTAGTAAGGCCAAGTACGTCGTGTCATTGGGCGGCATTTCTCAACGCGTATTTGTTTACGCAGTCATGATTTTTTTTGCGTATTTCCGAACAATTTTGCGTAAAATACGCAGGATTTTGCGTTAACGGAAACACTGCCTGTTTAAATTTTTGTTGGGTGGTAGGGTATGGGAATCTGGGATATTACTGCACTCAGATAATGAAGCAATGTCTTTGCAACTAATCTGAAAACTTGGTCTTGTAATGGGAAGACATTCTACCAAACTATCAATTATCACCACCATACTATGGTGGTGATAATTGTTAAATGTATCTATGATTCCTCTCTCACCACAGGTGGCAAGTATGTGCCCCGTGCTGTCTTGGTTGATTTGGAGCCTGGTACCATGGACTCCGTGAGATCAGGTCCATTTGGACAAATCTTCAGACCAGACAACTTTGTCTTTGGTAAGTGAACACGGTACTTATAACATTCCGGTTTGGCATTTTATGGACATAATACCCAGAACAGTTTCTTAATATTTGACAAACTATTGACAGTAGCCTTTCTACTGTCTATGGACACACACTATCCTTCTCGATTATTTATCACTTATATGTTGTTTCATTCATATTTTCAGGCCAGAGTGGTGCAGGTAACAACTGGGCAAAGGGTCACTACACAGAAGGTGCTGAACTTGTAGACTCTGTTCTTGATGTTGTGAGAAAGGAGGCTGAAAGCTGTGACTGTCTCCAAGGTTTCCAACTTACACATTCACTTGGTGGTGGTACTGGTTCTGGTATGGGCACACTGTTGATCAGCAAAATCCGTGAAGAATATCCCGACAGAATTATGAACACATTTTCAGTTGTACCAAGCCCCAAAGTATCAGACACTGTAGTAGAGCCATACAACGCTACACTCTCAGTCCATCAGCTTGTTGAAAATACAGATGAAACCTACTGTATTGACAATGAAGCCCTGTACGATATCTGCTTCCGTACTCTGAAACTTACCACTCCAACCTACGGTGACTTGAACCATCTTGTATCTGCTACCATGAGTGGTGTAACAACTTGCCTGCGTTTCCCAGGTCAGCTGAATGCTGATTTGCGTAAATTGGCTGTCAACATGGTACCATTCCCACGTCTCCACTTCTTCATGCCTGGTTTTGCCCCACTTACCAGCCGTGGTAGCCAGCAATACCGTGCCTTGACCGTACCAGAGCTGACCCAACAGATGTTTGATGCCAAGAACATGATGGCTGCTTGTGATCCTCGTCATGGTCGCTACCTGACTGTGGCAGCCATGTTCCGTGGTCGTATGTCAATGAAGGAAGTTGATGAGCAGATGTTGAACGTCCAGAACAAGAACAGCAGCTACTTCGTTGAATGGATCCCCAACAACGTGAAGACCGCAGTCTGTGACATCCCACCACGTGGTCTCAAGATGTCTGCCACCTTCATCGGCAACAGCACCGCCATCCAAGAACTCTTCAAGCGTATCTCTGAGCAGTTCACCGCTATGTTCCGTCGTAAGGCTTTCTTGCATTGGTACACTGGTGAAGGTATGGATGAAATGGAATTCACTGAAGCTGAGTCCAACATGAATGATCTGGTGTCTGAATACCAACAATACCAGGATGCAACAGCTGAAGAAGAAGGTGAATTTGATGAGGAAGAAGAAGCTGAGGAAGAAGGTTAAAAACCAGAATCCAAAAACATCTAATGTTAACAAAATGAAGAAAATTAACTTGAACTTTCTGTGAAGTTCAATGAAGAAAAAGCTTACACTATCTTTGAATGGACAATTTACTCATGTCAGAAAAATGTAAATAATCTTTCTATATACAGCAAACGCTTAACCATTTGTTGAATAATAAATTGAATAGAAAGAGAAGGACACTAGTGGTATGTTTTTGAATGTGTGTAAGTTTGATAGAAGCGTATGAGAGTGCACCTTCGAGACACATTCATACTTAAATTTTCTCAATACTTTTCTTGTGTGTGCTTAGTTTGAAGCATGGAGTAAACCCAAGTTTTCAGTCTTATTTGAAAAATGAAAACTTCCATGATAGTAAACACGCGTATGGTTATTTTGAATTTCAAATATCGGAAAGTTTAGACAGTTTGTTCCTCTACTACCAAAATTTACACCTTGACCCCTGCTTTTACCTTTTCAAGAACTGTTAGAAGTTCCTTTTAGGAATGCTTATGAAAGCCAAGGTTGTTGATCAGTTGAAATCTACTAAAGAAAGATGGATGCTCAGATGAGTATGATCGTCAGTTAGCAATCTAGGATAATTTACCAGATGCCTATGAATCCCCAGCATTCACTTTTGGAGAAAAATAATATGCGTTTCATTGACTATCAATTATGGAAATATCTGATGAAATCCATAAGAATACAGCCCTCCCCTCCCCCCCCCAGACCTTCATTATTGACTGAATATGCTTAACATCTACGTGACTGAGGTCTGTCAATCCCCAAATCTACAGAGTAGAAATCCTGTGAACTTGACAAGCGTTATCAATACTCAAAATCTCAACAAAATCTCAAAACTACCCTCCATATCTGGGATTTTTCAACCAAAAAGACACCAAGAAATTTAGGTGAAAAACCTAAAAATGTGCACTGGTATCAATTTTCCTTGAGAGTGCCGAAAACCGGTCTTTAAAGCTCCTTGTCTTGGCTTAGGTTGTAACAATGTAAACTGTTCATGTTGCAGTTGTGAGCAAAGGCTGGAGTATGATTGGTGCCTGAACAGCCAGAGAAACCAAGGCAAATTCCCAGACATGCCTGTAAACCTGGTCTTCGAAAAACCGTATACAGGGGTAGAGAAATTTTATATCAGAGCTATATGCACAGGCCTGAAACTGATCTGTTCCTGTCACATCAAATTACCCATCAACAGGTCAACAATCACCATTGGCAACAATGGGGTCGGCCATGCCAAAAGTGGTGTAATTTACTGTATCCGGTGCTTTGGGCTGAGGCCTTTAAGTTCAATCAATAAAGATCATGGTGGATCAGTATTGATTTTACAGACATGATAAAGGGTCTGTGAGGTTGCATAATCTATGGATGTGTATGTTCTGAACAAATGTGTCAATTTTCATGATAAATGTGTGTACAAGTAACAGTGTGCAAGCAACAGTTCCCAATTCTGTCACAGGTCTGTGTCCACAGCACTGTGTACAGTCCTGCATGTTGATACATTAGGTGTTATAAGTAGAAATTTTAATACCCTGTAACACCCTTGTAGACATGGCAGTGCATACATAGTGGAAGCAAAAGCTCTGCAGACATCTTTACTGATGGACCTGTTACATGGGGTTGTATTACCAGTCACAGGAATGTATATTTTTAGGCTGTGTGTGGTATAGCTGGCACTCTGAATGTTACACACTGCCATCATTTGCAGTCAAAAAAGCACAATTGACTGCTCACAGCCAGTGTACAATGATGTTCCCATTACAAAAAATATTGATCTCCAACTCTAATATCGACAGCAGACAATATCGATTTGCCTCAACTACACTCTTTAAAGGGCTTTGCCTTTAAAATCCTTGAATTTTCAGCCACACCCCTTTGAGTCCCTAAACTGCTGTTGTCAGTGCTTGCAAAACAGTGACACAGTGTCAGAATTTGCCGATTCAGTATGTTTCTCAGTACTGTGAACAAGGTCTCTATACCTCCGGTGCTGAAGGTTAACTGTTTTGAATATGGCTAGCCTGACCTGATAGTTTAACACGAGCTGATAGTGTGATTTGAGAACAAGGACGCCAATGTTCTTGATCATACAGTGGAACAGGAGAATGACCTATTGGCATTGCCAAGCAAATCAAAAGGCTAGACAGCATGTTTGCAAGCTTTACAAGTGACTTTTATTCAAATGAATATGTTCAAGGTGGATGATATGTTCATGGCAAGTAAAACAGCGGTTCAAGGTCACTACCAAGCCAGGTTGAAATTTATGTCCCATGCAGGCCAGCAATTATAAGACTTGTCTAGGCGAGCCTCAACAAACCAGAAGTGTGGGGAAATATTGATTTTTTGCGAAGTGAAAATAAGTCTAGCTGTGTATGCAACAGGTCTTGTATTGTTGGAAGTGCAGCCACTGGCATGAAGAGATCTCACTGAACCATGACAGGAGTAACAAGGGAAGGTTTCAGTGAACTGAATGACAAGCTGAGAAATCAATCAGACTAGATGATTCTGTTACACAGACCTGGGTTGGTCCATAGTTCCATTATCAAAATGGACCTACAGAATAGCGTACCTGGGTCACTAAAATCAAAGTGTTGTAACAGATCCTTTTCCTCTTTTTCATACCTACCTTTCCCACACAGATTAGAACTGGAACACTATAAATCAGTTTTTAATGTCTATGTTTGTGACAAATTCTACTGTGACCAAGTCTCGTAATTAATTTGAAGAATTAGCTATTGTTTGGTTGAAGACAATCTGACCGACCACCGCTCTCCACGAAAACCCCACTGAGAATTTTTCATTTTGAGCGGATCAGTGTAAACTGTTTGAGAAAGTCAGATTACCTGAACCACATATTGGGTTTTTACAGGTAACATATTGCACAATGGCTGCGGTTGTTCTGACAACCGCCTCAACAACGCAAAGAGAAAGACGCAATTGTTCCTCTTAAAAGACGTCTTTACCTTGATGATTTAATGCTACAAGTAATGGCATTTCAAAGACAGTTAAGGAATGTGGTGCGCAGAGCCTGTTAAATACAGATATAAACAAAAGACTTGTCAGGGCTTTTGGACCAGCTGAGACTAAAACTTGGCATGTTTCCAGTCAATATTTGTGAGGCAACGAGAAGTGCGCCCTCACACATCCAGGTCACGTCCAAATTTTTGGTAAAAGTGAGGCATATATTCAACTCTTCTCTCACATTCACATCGCATCGGTCAAATAATTAAGAAATCAAACATTGAGCAGATGATATAATTTAGAATTAAGAGAAAACTGTCACAGTAAAGCAAGTATGCCAACACCAACAATCGCGATGAAAATGTGTTTTTGTAACCAAGGAAACTTCATTCTGAAAGGGGAAACAATTTTCAACATCAGTGGAATAAAAAGTAATTAGAATAAGCCTATAATGTGGTTTCAAAGATGGATAGGATAATATTTTGAGGAATTTTTTCTTTTAATTTAGATTTGCTGCTTGTTCTGTGGAATGTGCCTACATGTACCATACTGGTATGAAGGTTAGGTGACAAGCATTTTAAGGACGTTTCAAAAATCATGCTCTCACAGTGTGAAAAAAATTAAAATGGTAGCTTTATAAGCACTGCATCCAAAGATGTTTTCCTCACCCAGTCGAGTAATGTTTTGGCTCCATGGAAAATAATATTAACTGTCTCACAAAAGCAGTGTTCTCCAACAATAAAGAGAGATTATCCACAACTTGGACGTCTACGTCTGCTCTTCAGTGCAACATCATGGGTCTATGTAAATTCAAGGCCTAAAATTTAATGTGGAGGGGCTTAGGGAAATCGCTTAATCTCATAATGCAGGTATAGCCTTTGAGCAGATTTTCAGACTCAGAAAACCTACCAATCTGTGTGGGTCAACAGCTGGGCCAGTGGTACAGGGCATATGTTCAAACACGGTCACTCCACAAAGAGTGACAATGGTTCAAACCCACTGAAATATAATCATTGAGTTTTCAATGTCACAAATTATACATTAGAATACTCTAATTTTGTTTTTTGTAGATTTGGCAGAAAAAAAGTGTGGTGATACTTTGAATTTAAATTTTGTGTACCTATCAAGTCACTACATTTTGAAGGCAATTCTTAATTTTTATTCTTAGTTATCAAAGAGGATCACCGAATTATCAGATTTGGATTAACTAAAGCCTGCTGTGTGGTCTGCAATTTATACATTGAACTCACCTAATGAATAAAGCAACTCAATAAACCAGCACTTGAAATCCCTGTCAAAACAAAGCTGGTTTTACACTGTTCTGTTTTTGCATTTTGCAAAGTTGCTCTATCAAAGTTTGTTAACAATTTCTGATCATATGATTTATCTATGACTACTATATAGCAGGTAAACTTCATGACACATTCCAGCAGCTCTGAGTAGGGAAGCAAACTTATTGAACAAAACGTTTGTTTATGCCAAGGTCGTTCACACCACACAAATGACCTTGAGGTTAAAAGCCTGATATATCACTGTACCTGCACTGCTGTACTGCCATGAATCAATGATCTCTTTTGAACCTTAGTTTCTAGTTCTGCTGACTTTTGACATTTTTTTACAAAATAAACAGCACAATAACCTACAAATACTTCCAGATTAAAATATCATTAGACTCAATGTTTTTGCCATTTCAATGGTTGGAGAAAATGTTGTCTTTGTATTAGCCAATCACCTTTCAGTGCCATACTGGGCATCCTGTGTTGGAAAATCCTTGTGGAAATTTACAGATTCATGAAAATCTTTTTTTATATCTTGACATTAAAGACAGACAATTATGTATAAATGTTCCCCTGTAAAGACTTGACACATTGCAAGCGACACATTTGTATTTAAAATTTATTTTCACTGATATATCTTACATTGCACAATTTTTACATGCTTCTGAGGGAAATCTCAATACTTAGGCATTAAATCTGAAAAGTTAAAATGTATAATTGATGTGCCCTTAACTTGTAATTCTTTGCTCAACTTGGAAGAGTCAATGTTGTACAGATAGCATTGTTGCACGGTTGTGTGATACATGAAACAGCCAATTTACATGCTGTCAATTATTTAAATTTATGCAAATGACACAATTTCTTCATTTAACCTTTTCACCCCAATTCCCAGTATACAGGTCCACACTTACCATTGATAACAATGGGTTTGGACCAAACCATGGTGGTGAAAAGGTTAATGCTGAATCCCTCTAGCAAACTTTCCAAGCAAAACTCAGTATCATTTACATTTATCTCATGATACGCAGTACCGGTATTTTATTTTTCTCTGATGAAAAATAAATTATAGTTTTAATCTCTCATATCCCAATGAACAAATTGCATTTCACATGTCTGTTTTTCTCATCAAGTGCCCCTATGGTCAGTGATGACAGCAATATGAGTATGTAGCAAATATGATTCTATCAATGGGACAGTTTTCCCTCGCACTTGATGGAGTAGTTCTTTGTACCTTGAAATTGTTCTTAAAATAGAGGCGTACTATTTCCACACATTTCCCAACAACCAATGAAATTATATATGTCTCTTTTTTTCATGCATTTCTCCAACAAAAGTCTCATGTAACCTGAATAATGGGTTAAAGTCTGAATTCAAATGGACCACAGTATAAACAAATCCATGTGCGCAAAGCACACAGAAATACATGTATTTCCATACACGTTTGTCCTTGTTGGTTTGTTTCTACTGCCAGCAATTCATCTTTTAGGTTAAATCTGTAGAACAGTGCACATTCTAGTCAATTTATTCAAGAGTAGAACATGCACAGAAACCAGTGCATATCTTTATTTGTGTGTGCACAGGTATTTTCGATTGGGAGAGTTACTATTCATTCATATGCATGCTTGGACCACAAGCTTGTGCAGTATCTATGGTATTCTGCAGCAAAATATAAAAAAGTCCCTCAGCTCTTGTTGTGAAATATAAGTTACTATTATTGACTTTATCTTTGCTTCACTTGTACTTTATATAAAGAAAATAAGTTTCTTCTCCAAATTCATTGGAATTCAGTAAAGTAGCTCTGAAAAAATGTCCCGTAGAGTTTTTGAACAGAAAGACTGTAATACCGCAAAAACAAACTCTGGATTAAGTATTCTACAGGGTGTAACTGAGAATGTGTATTGTATCAAACGATGTGTGAAAATGTTTTTTCCAGCAAAGACACCAGTGAAGCGGGCAATTTTTCAGCCATTTTGAGGGGCTCTTCTCTTGACTTTGTAACAGGTTTCCAGGTATTTGATCTTCAGCAAATTTACAACACATATTGTAGATTATGGGCTTGATTACAGACCCCATAACTGTTACTTCTGACTAACTTTCTTCAGGTTTTTGTTGCATGTGTCAGCCACAGTTTCTAAGTCTACTTCCCATAGCATGTAGAAATACCCAGTACTCAGCTTGTCAACATCAAGTATTGATATCATTCCTGCATAATAGTGTCCATAATCAAATAAGGTCTGGACAGTTGTCAACAATATCAATGCTTGTAAGTCTAACACACTTATAGGCTACACTGACAAGTCAAAGACTGGATATTTCAAAACTGATGTGGGAAGTAGACCAGATACTGTAGTGTGTAAAATGGAACAAAAACACTGAAAAGATTTTCAGAAAGTTACTGTAGCTTCAAGTACAATCATTTTGGAATATCTACTACAGTCCACAAAAACTGACTGTAGTTGGGCTGAAGTTGACCGTATATTTCCACTGTGGCAATCTGAGTATCCTAGGTCTGGTAAAACTGTCACTGAATGAGAAGACCAACCCTTCTAACTGCCAGACTTTGAACCATCCTATTGTTTTAAGTGTGTAGGCTGAACCACTGTATACAGAAATGGGGTGAAAGGCTGAAATATGATCAACTTCTTTCTAACAGCACTTTACTTTCACTAAGACAACATATTCCCTGATGATATAATACTTAAAGTACCTGGTCTTTTTTATCAGTTGACAGTAGTCTGATCATAACCAGTGAAGTACTTGAAGCCAACTTAAAAGTTAAAGTACCAAGAAAATCATTATGACACATAGCTCTGTGACATACACTATCATTATCTGGTCAAGTCAGTCAAAATAACCATGTTTTGTATGTTCTAGCAAGAAATGTCAGTGACAATCATGTCTATGTATGCTTTTTGATGGTTTTCAAATGGTCAGGTCTGTTAACCCTTTGAACCCTGACCTTTGACATCTAATTTTTTTTACCTATAAACAATGTTCCGAGAGTCAAGATATTTTATGCTTTACTGGTAATAACAGAACTTGACCAGATACCAACATATGAACCTGGGTAGGAAAAGGGTAAATGAAAAAAATAGAACATGTATTCTAAGTTTTCTTCTAGTCATCGCTGAAACTACTTTGGCTGTCATCATCGCTGAAGTCACTGTCACTCCCTCCTGCTTCTTTGGGTGGTGCTGGAGCGTTAGGGTCACTGAAACAGAGCAAATTTTGACAATAATTATGGATTTTACTGACAAAGGAGTCTATCATAACTGTTTTACAGCATATGTCAATATACTCTGACATGGGATATGACCCCTGTGGGCCCCTAATCTTACAACATTTTTGAACCCAATGAGTCAAATTTGGAAAGTTGAAATTCTTGTCATCAGCCCTTTTAATGTTAATGTTTGGTAAAAGTTTTCCTGAGTCAAAGACTTTTTTAAGTCAGAGGCATTTCAATTTAGCGAAAAGGGTACATCTCCAATTTTCCTGGATTAACTAACAGTATCAATAAAATTTTGAAATTTGAGTTACTTTGTTTCTGAATGCATTGGGCATTGCTTGCAGCACTAGATTCTCAAACACCAGAATAAGAAATACAGTCCCAGACTCCATGTAGTGTGTATATTGTATCTGTCTATCGATGTTAGTTTTCCAAGATACGAGTCAGAAATTATATAGAGCAGATTATGAGATGATCATGTTGGTATTCAAGGGGCTAGTGCTCATTTAGTTCATAAACACTGTGGTGAAGTAATTACGGAACTGTTTCTTGTTGGCATTGTGTTGATAATGTAAATAACATAACCACCCAGTGATTGTCTATTTCAAAATAAAATCTAGTAGTGATCATCAAATCAGTCTGCCAAAATACTTCAGACAATGATCAGATGATCAATCAATCAATCACAATCAATCAATCAATCAATCATCATCAGTCAATCAATCAATCAATCAATCAATCAATGATGATGTGATCATTCTGTACTTACTCTAAGATGTCCGGATCAACTCCTTCACTTTGCATTTTTAACTTAATAGCCTGTGCTGGAATACCCTGAAGGAAATAAAAATATCATTAAAGTTTCCAATGTTACAATTGCTATGCATGCAACTCTGTTTTATGTCCCTGTATCTCTATGTGTAACTTTTGAGAGAATTGTTCATTCCATTTACTCCATGTATAAGGATGATTTTTCAGGTGTACTCTCTGAAACATGGTGAAATACTTAGTATTTGGTTGTAAAGTTTACGTTGCAATTTAATGTGCCACAGGGAACTGAATTTCTTTTGCCTAATTGTAGTCTTACTGGAAACATTGTGTACACTAAATTTCTGTGATTGTGGACAATTTTTCCTGAAATTGTTATGGTGCCAGCAGAAGATGTAAGTTGATAGAAATAAATGTTCAAGTGACCCTAAACTTTATAGATTTTTTCTCAGTATTTATGTTCTATATGTTTAAAATGTTTCTTGGTATATGTGTAATATATTGAAGTCCTCAGTTTTCAGCATACCACACACTGTTCTGGCCTACATGTGTTTTGTAATTGGATTAAACTAAAGGTATATGTAATTGGACACTGGATGGCGCTCTTCATAAGAACTTGTCACTTGACTGCTTATTTGAAACAAAGAGCAGAGAGTAGACACAGCAAAATGATTGGAAACAATTGATAGACATGGACCACAGGTATCATCAGTATCAATTTGGAAAAGTTACTGACATTTTCTTGTTTGGCTTTGATTTAGATAATGTCAAATTTTACAGGGATTAGGTTTGTAAGGTAACAACTGGGTGTAATTCAATGCATTTTCCATGACTTGTATTCAGTTCAGTTTGATTGATCTAATGGTGGATAATTCTATGAAAATTGATGTTTTTAGTTCTTGACATATACTGTACTATATATAGATTTTCTCTTTTTTTGTGTGAAAATGTTGTATAAAACCTGTGGAGTGGCAAGTATATTTCTATAATGAAAATTTGCAAGAAACCACAAGAGCAAACCAGAAATATGATGTTTTGATCAAACATTGTCATATTGGATCTACATACATATTGTCACGATGTTCCATGCCATGAGTTGGCTCACACTGGAGAGTTTGTGTAGGGCCTGAGTCACTGTAGGTTTTAAGGAGACTTCAGGTAGGTTGCGCCTCAAAAATGAAAGACTTAACTTTTCTCCAACTTTCAACCATTTTCTTTCAAAATCAAGAATACAAATCGGGGAACATCATATCAATTTCGGTACTAGAGAAAAATTATTTGAATTCAAAATGGCCACCATCTCTCTGTTATCTCTATGGGGAAATAAATTCCTGAATTTCACAAACCTAAGCAGGTGCAAACTTTATTTTCTCAATAAGCTTCAAAATGAACCAAAACAAGTGGTATGCCAATAGAATATTGCAAACGTTTGGAAGTCTCAATATATGTCACCAAGGCACATTCTACCTTAAGAGAAGCAACAGAGTTACACTGTATTGGGCCAGACTCTAACACTTTAAGTCTTGGTGTGAAGAAGACTACAGATGGACCTCAAAGTTTCTTCAGACCATGGAATATGTGATGAGAAGTTATATTGGGCCTGGTCCCAGTTGATGTACTGGCAGTTGATTTTTCTTAAGGGTCTCACGGAAGTCAGGGGTCTTAGGTACTTTTTATTATGTGGGCCTGTGGCAGGCACTGACTTCAGATGAAAAGTTTTGATACAGATCAAATATATTCCCCAAAGAGGATGGCATCAGCCCTGTTTAATTGCAACTGTGAGTCATAGCTATCATTTGGTATCATTACCGTGTGATTATTTTTATGGTTGCATATTCGAGTGCAATATTCTTAGACACATGAACAGTGCACCTCCATAGCATTACACTTTGCATTTCATACTTAGTACGCCCCTCGAAAGTGAAAGACTTCAACTTTTGCTCAAAATTTCTGCAATTCGAAAAAGTAAGATGGTGAAACTTTTTCTTACTCTACGAGCTTTAAAACAAGCCCCAACAAGTGGTAGACCAAACAATAATTGTAAAAAATTGAGTCTGAATATCTATCCCTGAGGGACATTCTACCTTAAACATAAACGGTAATTTCCTTACATCAAAGTGTTCATTAATAACATTAGAAGTAATGATACTTACTACATTCAGCATTTTAAAATAGTGCGCAAATCTGGGATCCCGTGAGACAGGGTTGTCTGAAGCCACTGGTTCTGCTGCCGCCGGCTCTTCTGAAGTCTGCAGAAAATTTTATGGGAAGAATTCTATAATGATATTGTGAAGGTGTATGTGAGTTCTGGTAGTAAATTTGCTGAGGCCTAACCTGTTCACACCCAATTTACTGTAAACAGGTCCAGAGTTGCCATTGATTACAGTGGTTTTGGGCCAAACCATTGCGGTGGAAGGGTTGTCTCGTTGTTTAACCAAGTTTTAATTTCATTGAACGTATCATTCTGTTCATGCCATCTTCCAAAATGTTACAAATTTAGTCAATTTTAGAATAATTATCAATAGGAAGTGTATTTCTGATATTTCTAGAATGAATGTCTAGGTTCAGATTTTTAACTGCCACTGATCAGCTGCACGGATGACATAAGAAAATCAAACTGAAGTAGAGAAAGATAATTTTGACTGCAAGTATGCTGAAAATTGAGCAAAATTTCAACTGAGCGCAACATGGCAGTCGTCCAGTGTAGCTCCAAAGAATGAGAATAATTAAATTGTACCGTGCCTACAACGGATTGTTGGATGTGAAAAATTGGTTTGCTATTAAAACATTCAAGTCGCCAGACATAAACTGTTCATTATTATGTGTATTAACCCTTTGAGAGCTGTAATTTTTCCCTCCAAAATTTAGGTGCAACATTTTCACACTCTTTGTGATTTTTTCTTAAATTCTTTTGATAATTTTGGACTAAATGGACCTCATTTTACATTGGCTACAGTTTTTGATCAAAATTTTATAAAATCTGAACAAAAATTCATTGGTTATATTTTATCAAGGTGACAGAAATTGACTTTGGCACTCAAAGCCTTAACAGAGTATTGGTATCACATAGGCAAGATATGATGAATTTTTGATGTGTAGTTCCAGAGTAATTTGATTCAGCCATGAAAAATACTGTCAGCATGTTTGAAAGGTGATGCTGTCATCCCTTTTGGCCAACTTAAAAACACATCGGAGACCCAAGTTTTATACAATCATGTTGAGGAGCATTTGTATCCCTTATAGTTGTAAAGGGATACAAATGCTCCTCAACATGGTTGTATCAAAGTATGTATATGTCACATAATGTCTTACAGGCTTTCATAAGTTCAAGGCCACCAACAGTTTGCCTGACTGTGAATGGAAACACTGATTTCGCTAAGTAAATACTCAAAGCTAATCATGCAGAAATATAACAATATCCGCACTTGCTTCCCTCAACATGTATCACAACTTGGGTGTATGAGCTTACATGTTTGCTTTAATACATGGACTATGCTAATATAATACAGGTTTCTATGATATTTCCACTTACAGATTGACTCTCCTGTGGTGTGGGAGCAGCCTGTGGTGTGCTTGTTGCTGGTGCTTGGCTTGACGGAGCTGTGCTGCCTCCTGAGGGCGCTGTTGCTGCTGTGACATCATCCAGGCCAGGAATGGATGCAAGCTGCATGGAATGGAGGCAAATACTTCTGGTTTAGAGAAAGTTGTTTCGCAGGAAAGATAAAATGCTACTGACAAATGTCTCCCAGAAATATCACACAAAGTTTTTGGAATATATCAGCTTGGCAAATAAGAATACACGCCGTTTTTTTGAAACTTTCAAACTAAACTTGAAATAATTCAACATAGTGCTGATTGCAACTGTAGGATTTTGTAAATATAAAGAATCGTGTGTGCAACATTGTCTGGTTTGCGTCCGTGTTTCTTACTGTAGTTTGTGGTCAGATCATTTGATATGTGATTTCAATTATTTCCACAGTGTAAAATTGACGATAACAACAATCTTCTCTATGTCAACAAAATGAGCAGTACGATATAATTTCTCTTACATTGATTTTGTCATGAATCATGAAAGTGGTTCTGTATAATATTAGATGTTAGTTGATATTCAGTTGATATAAAATCAAATTTAGCATGTAACCTATCTGTGTCTCCTTGCATAATCAATGAATAAAAACACACTGTGTGCTACTTACCTTAGCTTCAAGTATACTTAATGTTGTGTCCAGCTTTTGCATCCTCAGATTGAGGGTTTCAAGTTTCTGAAAAATATAAACAAAAGATCCCGACAGATCTTTATGCTGCAATGTGGCTTGGAAGTCCAATGTTAACCTGTGCACCCCCAATTCCCTGTAAACAGGTCCACAGTAACCATTGATAACAATGGCTTTGGGCTAAACCATGGTAGTGAAAGGGTTAAAGGGCCAGTAGCTGTTTGTTTTGATGACTTTTTCACAATTTTTTTGTTTTTAAAGTCAACTACTGTTTCTTGTTCTACTCCCCCAAGCATGCTGAGATACACAGTATTCAGCTTGTCAGCTCAGCCTGTACATGTGTAGACTGTATTGTTATTGTTGATAAGTGAATTCTGGTCAAGACTAGAATTCAAATGTAAACAGCAAGAGTGCATTTTACACACATAGACATTGTGTTGACAACAAACTACATATTTGGTGTTTAAACATGCTTTGGTGAGTAGAACAAGAGCTTTCAATTCACTTACAAAACAAAATAGTGACAAAAATCATCGACAGTTACAGCTACTTGCCCATTAAATTTGCATATCACTGACGAGAGATTTCCCCTGGACAATAGAAAATTTACAAGGTAAGGCTGATGAACAGAAATTTCCAGAAATTCCCAATTGTCTGGAAGATGTGAGAATGGTCCAACGGTCAGAGGACACACTGTTTATCGGAAATGATGAAAAGATTATGCAAGATACTTTATGATAATAAACCTGTCCACCCAATTCCCTGTCAACAGTCGACCATCACCATTGATAGCAATTGGATTGTGCTAAACCATGGTAGTCAAAGGGAAATTACCCCCTTGTGAATGGTATTTTGGGACTGTAGCCCATCTACCCTCTATTCTTCATAGGACTTATTGTCTGCAATAGTATGGCTGAACGTTTGTTGGGATATCGGGGATGAGGGAGTAATCAACACACCAAGGTAATTGTATACTAGGCATGAATCCTGTGATATGTTGACTTGAACTGCAAATATGAATCTGAAATTTGAGGCGAAATTAAAGTGGGTTCCAAAATGGTTTATATTTATATTCCACTCTTTCTGTTGAAAAAGTTAGGAACTTAAATCAGTGTTTCATCATGTGAGGTCAGTGTGGCTGTGTGATACTTGCTTGCAATTGTTCTGTGAGTAAGATATGGCATGTCCACAATGGTTCATGCACTCAATTAAATGTGTATTTTATATTAACCTGTTTATGCTGATTCTAAGTAAACAGGTCCACACATTCATTGATAACAAAAGGTTTGGCCAAAACCCATTTTTGAAAGGTTCAATGGTTCTATTCCGAAAAAAAAGACATGATGTGTTTCTACAGGCTCAGTACATGATGGCAGTATAAACAAACCCTCATGGGTGCAATCGTGTATAAAATACTGTACTTCTATGCACTTGGGCTTGTTTGTACTGTGGGCTATTCAAATTCTAGTTTGACGCATTGGTGCAACACTCATATTCAATCCTAATAATATTGAGTTTTAAGTCTAAATTGAATCCTTTGCTGCAAAGTATAACATACACTGAATGCAATCATTGGCCATTGTGGCTGTGAAAGTAGTTTCTTTGACGGAGTAAAGAAAAAGAAAGACCAACTTGGACATAATACACGGTAAGCACAGTGGTTGTTTGTACCCTTTCACCACCATGGTTTTGTCCAAAACAATTGTTATCGATGTTGATTGTGGACCTGTTTACCTCGAACTGGGGGTGGACAAGTAAGGCGCTGATAGACTTGTCTTGCTGCAAGTGAAGCTGATGGGTGCCTCTCGACTTTGGTAACAAATCTTTCATGGCAACAAACCAGTGAGCTGGTATATCATCATGCACATAGTGTGCGGTGGTCTTTCAATTTATCATAGGTTTTACTGATGAATTATGTAACCAAATTTAAACTATTATTAATTTGTTTTTCAGTAAATAAAGATATTTTCTACATCAATTAAGATACAATGGACACAGCTAATCACATAATCACACAGGCGCTTAGAGTTGACAGTCATATCAACACATTGTGAAAAAAAATTCAACAAAAGCTGTGATAAGTGACACCTTTGACAACAGCTATCTCAAGACCAGCAGTGGTGAGTCCAAAGCTAACCATCCAAACTCTGAAACTGAGGATGGAGGTTGGTAAATGGGCAAATTGTACACACCAAGAGCATGGTTCATGTACTCACCTCTTCACAGACACAGGAAAACTTGTTGAGGAATCTGACTGTGTGGGTGATGAAATGATTGAGAAATGCCAACATCCTCTTCTGGTGAATTGCTTCAACCTGATGAGAAAGATTACAAGTATGTTGAAAGTGAGTTTGTTTTTAGCAAGAAGCAAAAAACAGCATGAAGATGGTAATAATACTCAGCAAACAAATAATCTTTAAGCTTCTAATGTGCTGCACATTGCCAGTACAGAGGCTACAGGTAACACCATGCTCTCATTCAAATCTCTAGGAATATGTCAGTCTTAATAAATCGTTCATTGCCAAATTGCTGATCCCAGTTCTCTACACATCCAATGCTTCATTAAAACTGTTCACAATAATTGAACAGCATTCTTGGCAAGGTGTCCAGGATGGTAAAAAATATGGGATAATGCCTCTTATCGGGGCACCCCTAAACAAGTCCCTTGTTTGGTATTTGTCTATAATTTTGCATATAAATGTATTAAAGCTACCATTTTATATCTTGGTAAGCATATAAAGTAGTCACAGGCTTGTAATTGCATAACCATCAATGTGACAGAGCTTGCCAAAGTTTATTACAGGGTACTTCCATTTACTCTATTAATAATTAAGATATTGATAAGTCCACAGGTTTGGGACATGTCTAGGGTACCCCAGTCATTTCACATAGGATCTCTCTTGATATATTGTATGATGTGTATCATGGAGGCAGTAAGAATTACGCTCATTATCTCCATGCATATAGTCATGTTAGCCTTTGGAGACAGCAACAATGTTGTTTTTGTACCAAATTATTTTACTTGCACTGTATATGGTCACAGTCCCTCTAAACTGTGCACTGGTAAAATTGTAGATCTTAATTTTCACATTCTCATGAAATGAATGGGCTGGATTTGAATTTTACAGCAAATTTGACTTCACAAAGAAAGTGGTATTACACTAAACCGCGTGACTGTTTGTTTAAAAACTACATAGCACTCAGCAATAGTTGGGACAGCTAGCCGTAGTCAATGTGTATTTGTAAAAGTTGGGGGGGGGGCCAAAAGTTTACCTTTGGCCCCCCCCCCCCCAACTTCAGCATTGGGGGGGCGCCCCCCCCCCCCCCCCCCCCCCCCCCCCGGTTCCTACGCCTATGCTGTACACTGTAAAAATTGCTGTACTCGGAATTACTGTAAACTCCCATGCCAGACACTGACCTCTCATTGGGACTGAGCAAAGACAAACCAGTACAGTACTGGTTACATTATTGGTGAATCCATCAAAATGAAATTCAAAGTCACAATAAAATAAAGATGTAAAAGCTCACGCAGTATCTAACCATATAGTATATTGTTTAATTTGGATGGGTATTATGATAGGGATTTCACTAGAATATCTGACCGGGCAGAATTTGTTAGTACAGGGGGAGAACACGCGAGAGGCGTAGGGGGAAAGTGTCACAGGGGCTTTGTCCTATCTTGCATGGAAATTTTTAAGATATTGATGTTTGCAATGGTGCAGTCTGGTGCAATCTGAGAGGTGTTTTTTAATTTTTTTACTAAGTGAAAGTGGGGCAGGTGGGACTAAGGCCTAAACTGTTAGAATACCCCAAGGGGGAGAGCACGAGAGGGGGTTCCCCCTCTCGTATTGGAAAGTTTGAGAAATTGATGTGTTTAATGGTGCAATCTGAGAGGAGTTTCAGTTTATTTTGCACTCGGTAAAACTGTTTGAAAATGACATTGAACACTGATATTTTTTACATTTTTTGCATGATCAGTGTTTGAGTCACAATATTCAACAACCAAACAATGACAATACAATGCCAGTATAACTACTTTCCTGTACTCTTAAACCAAGACATGAACATCTCATTCTATCCAATGCATGTCTATATTTTAACTCTGTAATTTCAAACAAGTATTTTTCAGGTTCAAGCATGCTTTTAAAATTACGATATGTACGGAGTTTGTCTTTTGTGCATACGTCACTGTACCATTCCTGTTTGTACACATCAGATACACGTTGTTTAAAATCAGCTATGAATGATAGAATATCTCCCACCCCTTGTGATAGCCAAACAATGCCATAACCGTATGAACATAAAATAGTTTTAATCTGTGAAGCCCATGATGTGTGGCCATTTTCATCCACTGTAAACATCAATTTGTATGCATGTGAAGCTATTCCGTCTTCTGTGAGTTCAGTGAGGCGCAACCAATACTTAATGCATTTTGTGACTGAATTTATATAAAGAGGATATCTCCCACACTCGCCATCTACTGCTTCATTTGAAGTACTCTGACCCACTCCAAGAAAGTGCTTGCAGAACGTCAAATGAACCCTTTCTATCTCCATGTATTGTTTGAATCCCAAAATATCAGCCCCATACAATGATATTGGCAATATCAGTGTATCAAAAAGTTTAAAGTATACATCTCTGTTAATCATACCAACTTTGCGTTCAAACTTAAAAATTTAAAACATAGCTTTTCGTGCTTGTGCAGCCAAATTACATACAGCTTTGCTCCAAGTATTTCTACAGGATAACAATAAACAAAGATACTTATATGACTAACAACTTCCACAGCTTCTCCATTCATCTTCCACATTTCACTTTTTGCGTTATGTCCCCCTTTGCGAAATACTACAGATTACAGACAGATTACGTCACGGTCATAGCAGCAGCGTGTGCAATCACTTACAGAATGACAGCTCTTGAAACGTAAGAAGCAGGGTAAAAACATGCGGTACCCAATTGTTACATGGCGACCCTAACCTTTTCAAAGCCAAACACAGAAATGAAAAATTAAGAAAATGAAATTTGGCGAAAATTCAATTCAACGAGAACTTCCGTGAGATACACCAGTATTCATGTAACATTCTGCAAGCAAGCATACTTAAATACATTTTGGAACTCATGAAGATTTGTAGAGGTATTTGGTAGAGACAACCGAAAAAACAGAGTCTTTCCTAATGAAAACCCCAATAAACTTAAGCCTCAGCACGCAATAACAAAAAATAATATTTTCCATCGAAAGTGAGGGTGGCTGCCCCATCCAAAACACACACACGCAATGCTGGCCCGCGAGTATTTTTCTATTGACTGGATTCAAATATTCATAATATAATAATAATATTTTTATTGCTTGCTTGTAAATATAGGATTTACATCACATTTGTGGCAATAAAAGTGTGATAAAAAATAAGTTAAAATTTTCTTCAATAAAGATAAAGTATTACAGTATAATAATAGTAGCTAATAATAAATATAACTAGGTATTTCTTTGTTTATATAAAGTAAAAATATAATCAGCAAGTTGTTCATTAAAAGATAACTCTTGTTTTGTTAGTAGAGAAATAAGCTGATTTTCAGTATCGTCGTTTGGGAAATTGATTTTACTGAAAAAGTTCTTTCTTTGGACTTTGTATTTCTGACAGACTAATAAAAAGTGTGTTTCATCTTCAATACTGTTGGTGTTACACTGATTGCAGTATCTTTCAGTAATTGGGGTTTTTGGAACAGTGTGTCTCCCTTTTTCAATTGCTAGATCATGATTGCTAATGCGAAGTTTGGTGAGCAATTTTCTTTTCTCACCTTGCAACTGTGTTAAGTAGGGTTCTAATCTAAAATTACGTTTTATTTTGGCATACATTCTTAGTTTACTATTTTCATCAGTGATCAACTTTTTCCAAAAGACTTCATAATTGTTTGTTAAATTTGTTTTCATTAAACCAGTTATAACTTTGTGGTGTTTAAGTGATGGAGCTTTATCAAGGAGAAAGTCCATTCCATTGTCTTTAATTAAAGCACTTAAACAGTTAAACCAGGATCTATTGTTAGTGTTGTTTACCATTTGCTCCAGAAAAGCTTCTTTAGCAGATTACAATGTGGCAGTTGTACGATATGAAGCCAGTGTTTAACAATATTAAGTTTGATCTCAAGTAGAAGTGGAAACTGTCCTAGTTCACCCCTCACAGCGGCATTACAAGCTTGTCTATTACACTGTAAAATGTTCTTACAAAATTTGAGGTGAGTTTTTTCAATTGCTGATTTATCCCACTTCTTGTAATCCATGAAATCTTGTCCCCCAAATCTCTGAGCCATACAGTAAAACAGGTTTAATGAAAACATTGAATAGATGTAGGGAAAATTTTATCTTTTTGTTGTGCAATAAATCCTTTTTAAACTATACAAGATTTTGCTGCTTTATCAGCCAAATTTGTAATTGTGTCACTAAAACTACCGTTTGATTTAATTGTCAGTCCTAAGTATGTATAGCTCTTAACAGATTTGATGCATGTACTACCATAGTTAAATAAGTGTTTATCTACCAAAGGAGATTTACTAAAATTAATTGCTTGGGTTTTCTGTAAATTAACATCAAGTTTCCAATTGGAGCAAAATGTGTGTAGTGTATTTAACTCCCTTTGTAGACCTTCTTTTGAAGTAGAGATTAGACTAGGTCATCAGCGTAAAATAATGAGTTACTGGGGTATTATTCACACTGGTGGTGGTATTTACTTTGTCTAGATTCATATGTGTGATGGTCAATGTGTTTTTCATTGTACATTTCTGTTATGAGATTGTGTACCGGTATGTCTTCTATTGTATTTTTTGTGTCATCTGTTGCCAATTTTGTGTAGTATTGTTGATCGTTAAGTTGACATTCTCTTATGTAATCATCAGTGTTTAAAATTGCTGTCCCCGGTCCTTTTTCAAACGGTTTGATGGTTATCTTCTTGTTTTTTGATAGCGTTTTGAACACTATTTGTTCTGCACGTGTCATGTTGTTTTTTTTTGTGGTTCGAATAGGTACGTTAACAATAGCCAATTTTGATGCTTCCAAATAATTTTCTAGTTTTGTTTTCTCGGTTGTATGTGGGATCAATTTCGAGTTCATTTTGACTGGGTGTTGTACGGTCTGTGTCTCATGATATATCGGAGTCTCATTTTCGGAATGTATATTTTATGTCCCCTAACAGATGGATTCTGTTAGGACGATTTGTTGTGGGAATGAATTTTAAGCCTTTGTCAAGTACGTTGATTTCAATGCTGGTGAGTTTGTGTGTCGATAGGTTCTTAATGAATCTGAGTTGTTTGATGCAGTGCTCAATTTTGTTCTATTGTGACTTTTCGTTATTTTTGTCATTCTATGATTCTTGTTTATGTGTTTCCTTTTTTTATCTTTGAACTTGGTCATACTAACACACAATACAAAGCTGTCTCCGGCCATTCTGTCTCTCTCTAATCCTAACCTATCTCCAAGTGTGTACCCCAGAAAACTCTGTTTTCGAAACATAGCGCCAAAGTATCGTAGTGTCACAGCAATCTCACCGCTCCAGTGCGGATAAACACAAGACATGTAAATAACGGGTACGTCTCGCCATGGCTGAGCAACATTTTACACAAAACAGCCAAACATGATATACACTTATATTATACACAATATCACACACAAAACGCAAACAACCCAAATATGAAGTGGAGTTGCTTTCCCTTTACTAGCAAAGACGAACAACAACTGATGAATAATTTTGTCTTTTTTGTCTTTCTTATTTATTTATTTATTAATTAATTTATTTATTTATTTATCTATTTATTTATTTATTTATTTCACATTACAGACATTTGTATCGTATAAAATAAAACAAGTATTGATTACAAGACATAGTGTGTGAGAATACTATTGTTTTACAGTAAAATTCGGAATTATGTTCCTGTTTTGTAAATAATAACGATGGAATTATTGTTAAAAATGTCTAAAATATGAAAGGAGTGTACAAGGTATATGGAAATAAAAAAAAATTATTAAAATCGGACCAATATTGGGCAGTAAGTGGCCAAAAGCGTTGAAACTATAATACCGGGGCGGTCATTTTGGATTTATGCAAATTGGGCGGTTTTCAACTCCACAAATTTTGGAAGACTTTTGATATGTTTTTATATGGGTTTTTCTGAGATGAATGGTGAAAAAATAAATTCTGTTGCAATTTGTGGTGGGTTACCCCCTTTTTTGGCCTAAAATGACTGGAGTACATACCCACTTCCTCCATACCCCCCCCCGAAATCAAATGGTTCTCCCCCAACGGAGACGCAGCGCAGCGTGCTCTGATTTCAGGGCACGCCGTCCGAATGATTAATGACAGACATGGGGCTGCTGCGTCGACAAACACAAATCTATTTCTCATCGGAATAAAAATAGTCATAAGAAACTGGTTAGATTTTCGACTGATTGGGCTCCCCGTTTACAAGAATCAGTCAAAATTCAAGCTCAGTCAGAGCACAATCACCGACGATTTCGGGGCAGGACGATTCCACGATTTCTCATGTTCTATCTACATCTGTAGCTACAAGCCTCCGGGGCTCTGTCAATAGACAGAATCCGGCTATTGACAGGCGCCTGTCAATAGACAAAAATTGGCTATTGACACGCGGGACTTTTTTCGCCATATTTCACCACATTTTAGCGAAATAAACTGTTCTTCTTCTATGTAAATGAAGAAGACATTGTTCTGCCATGTAGTAATTACAAAATAAGTTCTAATACGTCGGAAACAGCACTGATTTACATTTACAAATTATTCTACGTGAAGTAATTCTTCAATTGCAGATACTATGATAGAAGAGTTCAGCACTGCCAAGATATGAGTATAGCACACTGAATTTTGAACCAGAGTTATGAAAATGACTGAACTGTGTCACAATAAGTTTTTTTTATTAAATCAATCGTTTCATTTTTTCTAAGATTGTAGAGACTAAGGTTAAGGATATTAGTAACTTTAAACCAGGAAAAAATACCAATAAGTGGAAAGGATCAAAAGAAATCAACTTATTTATTTCTTTACATGTTACAAAACCAGAAAGTAACACATAATTCTTTAAGGCTAGTTTTACAAGCTTACTTGTCAATGTTTGATGATGAAAAGAAACAAAAAACCACGAATAAACCTCAAAAGCACAAAATTCCAAGCATAGATTACACGATGGTTCAGAATGTTCATTTACAAAGTTCACTCAAAATGTACTTTGAAAACGATAGTATTTTGAGTGTCAAAATTTGACAGCTGAGGGATAGAAATACTGTTTTATTTCTTGTGGCAAAAGTTTGCCACCGGATATAAAATTAGGTGGCAATTATGAAAAATCTGGTGGCAGTTTAACACATCATGTGATCGGTATAATAAAACATTTTGTCATTGCCACATACTCATTCTAATTTATAAATTCTTGAAAATATGGTGAGTACACGTCACAAAAAGTCAACCCATACTGCAGGCCTCGAAAATTTTTTTCAAACTTACTAACCGTGGGACACGTGAATTTCATTTTTACTTGCCCGAGAGGAAAAATTACTAAATTTCTAATAGCTGTACCAGTAATTTGTAACAGAGAGCAAGAGTTTGGCCATATGAAGTGAATTCAAAGAGGGAAAAAACAGATTCAAACATGAACTACATCTTGTTAAAATGAAGGACCATTACCAAATCTGAAATGTCGCAGAAGAAATGTGAGAATACTTAAGTCTTTTCTGTAGATTTGGTCATCCAGAAAACATCTTTGAATTTGGAATTTTTCCACAACCTAATCCAAATTAAAATCTTTGCATAAGAGTAATAAGATTGTGTGATTTACAATGTGCATGGCTGGCTGCTGCTCTTTATTATCAAGCTGAGATCACAGACAACTGCTCTGCTAGTGTTTATCTGCCAATGCATACGCACATGTACATCTTCAACCCTTTTACCTGTTTACATGTTTGCTCACTGAGCACAGCTGTTTTATTTTGATAAATGTATTCGTCAAGAGAGCAGATTCAAGTTTCATTTTCGTTACTCTTCAGTGCAGATTTGTTTTCTGTAAGTGAGAGCCGATCCCTAACAACCAAGGTCACGTAATTTGAAACTATCTGTATCTCACACACTACGTAGCTGCAATATGTGGCCTCCTTGGTCGACTGAGCCCGTTTCGACTACGATGTAAACTTGTACTTTTCAACTGGGTGTTGATTTAATTACGTTGAACAGTAAGCATTGCCGAGATCCATGGCTTCGAATAAGTTTACATCCATTTTAACCAAGCACATGGTGCAAAGACACTATCACGTGAAGCCGATCGATTGTCATACGAGTCACTCACTTGCACAAAGAGAATGGCAACCACTGTCAAGGGCATACCACTTTACGGCACACATACAAAACAGTGAGTTCACTCCGTGTCGTCGGAGAGAACATGTCGCAAAACTCTATTTTTACGACTTTTTGTGTTTTACAACAGCAAGAACGATTATTTTGCGATGTCGGGCGGATTTTCAAGGGTTTTCAGAAAAAACTTCTGAGAGTTGAAGGACTTACAATGATTGTAGGCGTGTACAGACCTAAAGAAATACGTTTTCAAGCTTGAATCGTCCGGAGCTTAGTTGATTCAACCGCTGGTGCACTTGCCCGTCGGACGGGAAGCATACTTTGATTTTACTTGCCCGAACGCAAAGTTCACTGCCACGATCGTCGGGCGATAGGAATTTTTGAGCCCTGTACTGGCTAATGAATTGCAATTATTTATTATTATTTAATGATGGCTGCAGTTTGGCTTTGTTTTCAAAATGTCACAACATGCTTTTATCATGCGCCGTATGACTGCATATGCGGCTATCACATAGGGCAACAACATGTCAAGTGTACAAAAGCTGCTGTCATCGATATGGAGATTAGCCAATCACAAGTTTGGATTCACGCTATGTTTTCATTCATGCCAAATGTCGCAATTAGTTTGGTGTTTTTTTGCTAATGAGTTTTTCCGCCGTCAGACAACCCGTTTTCCTTCATTCAAGCGGCAGGATTGACACATGATGATCCAAAATTTAGTGGCAGAAAAATACCACCAGAAAAAAAATTTGGTGGCAGATTGACAGTTTTTGGTGGCAAATGCCACCATTGCCACCGATTATGAGTGAGCTGTACCGCGGCTACTTACTAAAAGTCTGTTGAAAAAGAGTACTAAATATCGTTGTTTTTCAGGTCAACAAGTGATTGAATCAGAAACATGTGTCATGAAACAGTAAAACAACAACTGATAAATAAGTAACTTTTCTCAAGAGTAACTTGAAACGCCTCGCCTGAAAGAAAATTTCATCCCGTTTCACGGAAACTGACTGCGTATTCGAGCGCCACAGCAATGAACGGTCGGGGAATCCCCGCGAAAAATCACTCACACGTATGTACTCGTCCAAAACACTGATTGTTCACTTTTTAGCAATATGATTCAGCCTGCCAAAATATTTTTATTTTGTAGATAAATAATTGAATTTCTTACTTTTTTATTTCGTTTGTTAATGAAAAGTCATTTTAATATTTTTAGATGCTTTAAAAATTTCAAAACCCGCTAAAAAGCGACTATTTGGCCAAAATTCAAACGAAAAACAGGAAAACCAAGCTCGAATCATGGGCTATTTTTCTATGAATATTCTCAGTCTCTTTAAGCTTATACATGTTACTCTCGTCGATGCACAATTTTTGCATCGAAATTTTTCACTCATTTTCGTTGGTATGACTTTGAAACTCCAGGAAGCGATTGAGAAGAAAGGGTTACCTTGAATTATTGAGGTTTTTGCTGATAATTTGCCAAATTAAATGAGAAAAAACACTACGCAAATTTCCACCCCTTTCATGTTCGTGTGGTACAACATGTGATCATGGAGGTAGTAGGACACTGAGGTTTCTTGCACGGTTGCGCCGATGAAATGGGAAGCTGAAATTTTCGCTCGTAATTTTACAAACGAAATCGTAAATCCACTCAAAACTTCGTATTTTTTTGACATATTTGATACCCATGAGGAACGTAATCCATTCTCCCCTGCACAGTAAAAGGAGATCGAAACGACATGCATGTCAGGACCATAAGGGACGCATGATGTCCGTCAACATCCATCAATCTCGTAATTTACACTGACAGAACAAAAACAATATGATCGAGCATGGACGTTCTAACGTAAATGCATCATTGTCTATCGCATTTTCATGTAAGCCAATACACTCACACGTACGCTCTACGTTCAATTATGTCAATTCAACACGATCTGGTGTTTTCGCTGATGGTGAGTGTGCAACAACGTGAATGGTATGCCATGGAGGTATGCTATAGTCGTTAAATAACACTGATCACGTGGTGTGACAAAATAGTTTTACGGAAGTTGTTGACGGAAATTACGTCAATTTCGCCTCTCCCAACTCTATAAGCTTCCTCAGTTACGTAACTTCGTCGCTAAAAACCCAATAGAGTGAAGTTGCTTTCGAAATGACATAGCGCCGCGTGTTATGATCAATTCAAAACCTATGTTTTTGTTTGACGATTTTACAGATTTTCTGCGAGCATTCAGACGCCACGATCTTCTGAATTATGGTAGTGCTCGACCTCACTGCAGGTAAAGAAAAAGCCCTGTGGAACGTTTGTGCTTTCAAGAACATTACAGATCGGTGGTGCCACCCCTTTTCTTGTTTGTGTACGTTCTCCCGTTTAATATAATTAGAGCCCACATTACCATTCACTGGGATACCATATTTCCACTGTCACAAGCCTCACATTCAGCCACGTACCTTGGTTAAATCGACCCCCGATCCAACAATTGGCAACCCGTCTTCGTCCATTGCGGAAAACTGGGCAAGTAGCTCGTACGTCAATGAAATCCGGACAGATAGTCTGAGAGTCTATCATTCAGCGACCTCATTTGGCCTGAAAGCTCTTCCTGGTGAGAGGGGTCACCGTGTGGCGGCGCTCTTGCTCGAAGATGACCCCCTAAGCTAGCGCTGCAGAGCTCTATTTCCACGACCTGCCCGTAGCTGCTCCTGAGTCCACCCGCTGTTTTCGATTGGCTTCGATTCCTTTCAAATTTTGCTATAGGAATATTTTCAGAAATTATCCATGCTAAAATTGCCATGACCTTTTACAAACCTAAGACATACCAAGTGACTGCAAGTTTCTTATAAATCAAAGCAAAACTAAGTACATTGTTATGAATTGGCTCGTCTTGGTAAACAAGTTTTTCTAAGGTCTTTGCTGGTAGGCATAGGTAAGCACTGTAGGTAGGTAGGAAGGTAGGTGAGATGGATAGATACTGTGGAATACTTTATTTTCACTTGAAATTTATTTTCACTGGACCTTTTTTCCACTAAAATAAAATCTAAGTGAAAATTTTAATTTCTAGGCTTTGCATATAGTCAGACTAGACAAAGTGAAAATAAGATCACAGTGAAACATTGAAAATCTGTTTTCAATTTAAATTAATTCCAGTGAAAATAAAATAGTCCAGAGTAGATAGATAGATAGATAGATAGATAGATAGATAGATAGATAGATAGATAGATAGATAGATAGATAGATAGATAGATAGATAGATTGACAGATAGATAGATTCTCACATGTTTTCTTTCCTCTAGGTTTCTTTATTAAGACGACTTTGGTATTCGGTATACTGGTCCGCAGGATTGACCTTATCGAGATAATAGCTAGTATCAATAGGAAATTTTCTCCTCCCTCCAATAAGTTTCCCATTTCCCTCAAGGAAGTCTCCCCTTCCCTCTCTCGACCAAAACAAACCCAAAACCGGAACCAACAAAACAAGCACATAAATGAAACCACAAAAACACCAATCAAAACATAACAAACAAATAATCAACCGATGATGCAAATAAGCAAACAAGTTGTTTATCCTGGCTTCCCAGTGTTCAGATTAACAGAGTTATTGGTTGCCCCTGAAGTAATGTGATAAACTGTGATAAATGGTGTGCATTCGACAAAACAGTAGGCCTATAGGTCATATCAGAGATCTACATAAAACTTTTCAACCGGTTATTTCGAGAAATAACTTTTCCTCAGAGTATTTCTGGTAGTCTGCTTTTTTCACGCACCGCGCGCCTATCTTTAGATGTCATGGTTACATTTGTGACTTATCCGATACGTCTGATCAGTGTAGTGTTAAGGGACAGTCATTTCCAGAATTTAGCATTCACGATGCAAAGTTCGACTAATTTCAGATCCGTTGAAAACCGAACCTCACATCGTAAATGCTGACTTCTGGAAATGATTCTCCCCGTACATTGACCATTCTCCCGTACCTTGAATTGAAACCTTAGTGTAAGTCTGAATGGACTTTTTTTCAAATTATCTCACATTGCATTGCTGCTGCTTTAAATTCTTCATGTGCAACTGAAACAAAATTTAAAAAAATATCTTTATATGTGTGAAGACACTTTGCGATTGGAACGTGCGATTGTAACGATTTCTTACCGACTGAATGGTGATAAAAGGTCCTACAATTTTACTTTTTCCATATTACTACATCATGTAGAGTGTTCTTTCATTTCCATGGAAAAGCTGTCTAAAGTGTTCATTTTCTTCTTCAAAAGTATTTTCTGTACAAATTTAAACCAAGATGATGTTTTATTGCCAATGCAATTATCAAAACTTCTGCTACAAGTTCTTGAGAACTTTCTTCCGACCATTCGACTAATGTAAGTTGATCTGACGACGATAGCTAAATAGAAGAGTGAGCAAATATAAGAATCAATATGTAAAGCACCAGTAGCTATAACATTCGATAATATTTTAAACTATTCGTCTTCTGTGTCTCAATTAATATTACAAGTTCTTGTTCTACCCCTCCCAAGCATGTTGAAACACTCACTATTTGGCATGTAAACACAGCGTCCATATGTGTAGAATGCACTGTCAAATACATGTCGTTGTTTACATTTGAATTCTAGTCCGTACCAGAATTCACTGACCAACAATAAGAACACAGCCTACACATTGGAGGTTGACTTGACAAGCTGAATACTGCGTATCTCAGCATGCTGCGAGTAGTGGAACAAGAAACTGTTGTTGACATCGAAAATAATGGAAAAATTGCCAAAGTTACAGCTACCGGCCATTAAAGGCAAAGTGCAAAAACAAACCAGTATTTATACCTATTTGGTTTTTGTAGGAGTAAGGTATCACGTGACGACCATTGCCAGGGATTAGATCCATCTTTAATAGGTTAATTTCTTGTCTAGCGCCACAATATAACTTAAATTACAGACCACAGCGATAAAAAGGGCATGCATCTTCATGGCAAGTTAAAAAGCTCATTTTGTGAGATTTTTGATATCGACTCAACTTCTATCAATAACCAGGTGCCGCCAACTGAGCTCTTCGTGCAAAAAGGTGTTCGTGCGCAGTTTTTCAGCGGGCGGGCAATTTTCAAAACTAATCAGCGGGCGGGGGAAATCGATATTTACCTTGGGCATTTTTTTCAGTGGACGGGGAGAAAAGTTTTGACAGACCGGAAAATACGTAGAGGGAGGGGATTGCAGTGGTTGACAGAACTTGAGGGGAGATTAAGCGCCTAACTTATAGGGGAACAATGTTCCAAGGTATACTGCTTGCACAGTTTTGCGTTGATCCGGGTTGTATGGTGGGCACAAGGGGAATTTCAGTAGTTGGGAGGGCAATGGGGAGCTTTAATTATTGTAGAGAGTGGGCAGACTATAGACACTGGAGGGCCGTTGCTTCAAAATTCAGTCGGAGGACATATTTTCAGTGTATGCCAGTGGGAGGGCAGTTACGTACAGCTGTACTTTCCCCTCCAAATTTTAGGTCAAGGTCAAAAATAAGTAAAATCGGTACATCAGCCTTCGAAACATGTTTTGTGCGGATTTTGCGAAATTGATGAAATTTACCAGTTGGCGGCGCCTGAATAACTCTGTGACAAGACAGACTACTTCAATCAACCATTGCAATAAACCCACACTGATAATTCATATGGTCCCGGTTACTCGGAAAGATCGTTTCAGCCAGTCTGTTCTTCCGACTGCTGTGTCTAATTTTCATAACTCGTTTCATAACTCGTTTCTAATTTTTTTCACCCATTTGTATGTACTCAGTGTTATAATAAGTTTTTGGTGCAAATTTTGATATGCCTAAAGGTAAATATTGTACAGAGGAGCAGAAAATAAAAGCATTTGAATTGAATTGAGTTGAATTGAATGTTAGACTTCTTGGATCCAGTATCGAAAACTATCCATACGGTCGTCTCAAATTTCGTAGTCCAGTCCACCGCGGCAAGCATCCGTTATTTTGGTCTCACTCACAACTGCAATGAAAGAAGACACAATGGAAATCTCGAGATCATTTGAGCTTCGATTCAGAAAATGTTATGTAGCATCATTTGGAATCATGACTTGGTGATTACAAGTTTTAAATATTTTTATACGTGAGGGTTTTACAACTAGATATTTTGAAGAGATGTTAGATTGAAAAACTAGATATTTTTCTTTTTTTTTAAAACAAAAAACAAAAACTAACTTTGTCAGTGTTAGCAAAGCAAGCACGCTTTTACAATTCTATTCTATTTGAACTTCTGGCTACATGAATATTTGATTTTGCAAAATCAGAAAAAATCAGAAATGCAGCACAACAATTTCTGCAAATTTCGTTGCACACGTTGTTGTTTTCACCAAAGCCTCCAACTTTCAAACAGCGTAAATGACGACCTCTTGCCTTTCGTCGAGTATCTCGAAGTGAACAGAGTTAAGACTTTGGTTCATGTGGACTCGCCAGACTCATAAAAACGCCTTTGTTTTAGCAGACACGATGAGTAATATCATTATTAACACACCTTCCTGGGATCACCCAGCTCTCCGCAAACTCAGTTGTATTGAAAGTCCTGGTACCATCAGACTTGACAAGGTCATGACCTCTAACAAAGCTTCCATCTCCCAGCATGCCACACAGCTTCCCAGACAAGTCGTGGTTGCCGATGGATACCGAGACTTCGTGTTTCTTTCCGATCCAAGTCAGGGCCAGGCCGGCTTCCTTTAGATGTAGTTTCACACTATGGCCGTCAGCCTGAATATGTCCATGGTTGTCTCCGATAAAAATTCCATTTTCACGAACTTGGCGACCATCGACCTGAAGTTCAGGAGACGTAGATTAAATGCCTCACAGCGTTGTATTAAAGAACACACAAAAACAATTTCTCATTACAAATCTTGAACTAGTTTTCAGGCTGAAATTACTTTACAGCAAAAGGAAGATTTTTCCGGTTTTGGAAAGACAAGCAACATTTTTTCGCGTTCAAAATGTTGACGTTATTTCTGAGAGGCTAAACTCTGCATACGTTCCCCAAAGAATTCAACATTTTTAGTTTTCAGTATGAAGATGTGAGTAAATGTTTTGGCAAAAGTAGACAGAGTTTTTTGAATCATTTCCCCTGAATCTCTTCATTTTTGACTATCCCTTCCCACGGGTTGACGGTGAAAGCTTTGGTAACGATAAATCCGCTTGCTGCAAACTACACAAAATAATGTTGACATTTGTGACGTGCATGTACCATGACGTATTTGTTCGGGGTTTCCGATGATAATTTGACGTCATGTCAACCACAATAAATAAACAGGTGACACAAGAATCCATGATCCCTATAGCTTACAGCATATAGAAGAGAAACGAATTTTTTAGTTGTGTTATCCGATTGAAAACTTGCCAACTTTTCCTCAAATATCGCAAATGTTTGAAAATATCGAATACTAAAGTTACAGTACATGTAACTCGTAAGTTAGGTTGATGCCCATGCAAGCAAAATCATTAAGTTTGAGAAATTCCACATTTAAGAGGACAAACTTCAATAATACTTTCATTGATTTTGTTCAAGAATACGACATTTTCTTCTACAGCCAAATACCCTGTATTGCCCTTACATACACGAAACATTTCCTACAACGAGCAGTGGTAATATTGACGGATGAATTCTATTCCGGACTAGAATTTAGTCGTCACCAATGTAGAGAGCAAGAATATTACAAGCGACGACGACAAAACCGACAGATAATGTATCAGACGTCGCAGCTTTATCGTTACCTTTAACCCTTTGAGTGCTGTAATTTTTCCCACCAAAATTTTACTGCCAATTTTGTATGAATTTTTCTGAATTTTTTTGATAATTTTGGACCAATTGGACATCACATTTCATTGGCTACAGTTTGTTATCAAAATTTTGACAAAAATCTGAAAAAAATTGACTGGAGTAGGCTATATTTTCTAAAGGTGACAAAAATTTACTTTGGCGCTCAAAGGATTAACTTTGAACGCCAAAGTCAATATTTGTTGCCTTTATGAAATATACAACAGTCAATATTTTGCAGATTTTTGCCAAAATTTGATAAAAAACTGTAGCCAATGCAAGATCCGAGGTACATGAATATTCCGCATTGATTAAGGGTCATTAGCATAGAATTTTAATACCGAAACAATGCTCATTAGTGTAATCTGCATATTTGAATATCATTATACCTCGCATCTTGCACTAATTTGATAAAAAACTGTAGCCAATCAAATACGATGTCTACTTGGTCCAAAATTATCAAAAATATAACAGAAAAATTCATAAAAATTTGGAAAATCTTACACTAAACTTTTGGTAAGAAAAGTTACAGCACTCAAAGGGTTAATGAAATATTTCGTCAGCGTTATCAGATGCATTAATGTCGGTGCATTTTCACATACAAGAATAGAGTTATCCTCCAGAAACGTGTAAGTATTTCCACCCTTTACTCTGGCAGTCACTTCTACCATCCTGGTTGGGGAATCAATCTGATTCGGGTCGCGCCTACGAAAGGCTGCAGAGATGTCAAAAGAGGGCGCACTCGTCCGACAGTCTCTCACAAGGGTATACCTGCAGCGCCCTTGGAAATTGAACTTCGCACCGCTGAACGTACGCATGTGTGGATCGCCCCAGGTAATGGCGCCTTGAATTGGAATTAAAGATTGAAATTATGTTAATCACTGTATTAGTGTAAATGGAAATCGACGTTACCCGTCACAGTGTAACGTGCACCTGATATCGTTCGATGATCATCATATCGCGTTGAAAAAAGGCTACAAGAGCAAAGATTGTACACAAGGCAGCAAGAGTAAACAGTTACAAACTTCTCTAATAAACAGGAAATCGCAGCATCAAATATACAGAGAATTCATTTTTCATTCGCGACAAGGGTGGTCAATAATATTTAAGTTTATGATCGACTTGGGGAGTGTTTCGTGATAATAAAAAATTCTAAAAATATTGACTCAGTCACAGTTGTTATAGATAGGTGGATGGATAATGGAGGGATGATGGATAAATAGAAAAATGCACAGATAGATACATGGAAACATACATACATACACACATACACAGATACACTCATACACATACATACATACATACATACATACATACATACATACATACATACATACATACATACATACATACATACATACATACATACATACATACATACATACATACATACATGCATGCAGGCATGCATGCATGCATGCATGCATGCATGCATACATACATACATACATACATACATACATACATACATACATACATACATACATACATACATACATACATACATACATACATACATACATACATACATACATACATACATACATACATACATACATGCATACATACATGCATACATACATACATACATACATACATACATACATACATACACACATACATACATACACACACACATACACACATACATTCATACACATACATACATACATACATACATACATACATACATACATACATACATACATACATACATACATACATACACACACACACAACATACATACATACATACATACATACATACATACATACATACATACATACATACATACATACATACATACATACATACATACATACATACATACATACATACATAGACTTATCTGTGATACCTATCAACCTATGTACCTACCTACCTACCTAACTACCTACCTACTTAATATTAACGAGGGACAGCGGTATTACTCACATTTTGATACTTGTATGCTTCCGTTATGGCTTGGGTCGTGCTGATCTGCCCAATCGACCGTGTAATCGATTGCATTAGACGGAACCTGAAAGCTGTCTGAGCCGGTTGTGGCTCCCTTTAACTTGATGGTAGTGTCTAACCTCACCACCTTGGTGTCTGTCTCAGAAATCTTGACGTTTACAGACAGAGATTTCACTTTGATGTCATAGATTGTAACCCTTATTCGTTTTGTCGCACAGGTGTCCCACACGGCGCTGATCGACCAGTCGTCGCCGTGGCCTACACAGAAAAATTAGAAAATCACTTGTAAGGGAGCCGTCATTATTTATGGCCTGGGGGGTCGGAGGAATCTGAGGGGGGTCACTCAAAAAATCGAAAGCTACAAGGGGGGTTGCTCAAAAGTGGAGAACAAGAAGGGGGGCTACTCAATTTTGTTGATATGTACTGAAGTATTTAATGAAGTTATGAATTAATACAACAATAATATTAAAGAACAGCAATATGTATGCTTGAGATATATATTTTCGTACCCGGTATATGTACACACACATATAATATACAATAGAAACTAAAATCTCATTTCACTATTTGTTTCACGTTATTGTGATCTTCAGACGAGAATGGTCATCTCTTCGACGTGTCAAGCCTTATGTTAGAGGCTAGTACTGAGTACATTTTTCAGTATTTCCTGATTAAAGATTGATATACTTGCCTGATCATTCATGAGAAACGTCTGCTTTCTATATTCTACATTGTATAGGGTACCGATAGGGGAAAATGTGTAAAGCAAGCTAATTCTGATTCTATAAATTTTAAAACCAGTGGAATGCCTTGACAACAAACCCATCTTTTATTGCAGGAAAATAATAATAAATAATAAATGTGAATAAATGTATGTCTGTCGTTTTCAAAAAATGTAATCTTCATTGAAATCAGTGAACTGGAATATAAGTTTTGGAATGCTGTCTCAGATTTCTGTTCCTTTGAGTTTTTATACGAAAAAAATCTGAAAAAAAATACTCTCCAAGTGCCACCAAATAACCTCATTTTAATCTCTTTTTTTCAAAAGCTCCAACGGCAGGAGGGGGGGACAACCCCCTCCTGACCTCCCCCCGTTGCGCAGTCGCTTGCGGTGCTTTTGCACCACATCTCCCCCCTCTTGTAAAAAACATCCTAGGGAGAACACTGTATGTCATCAGAACACTGGATACAGACCAGCACATCAGCCCCTGTCACAGGAATGGAACCTCTTTCCGGCGCAGACCTGTACCACAGGGATTAATCAGGGTCTGTACAGGGCCTGTCGCAGCAGCAATCCATTTTACTGTATAGATATTTAACTTTCCCATTTTTTTTGGGGGGGGGGGAGGTCACTCAAAATTTCTGTAACAGAGAGGGGGCGGGTTACTCGAACATGTCATGGCTGGCAAGGGGGTTACTCGAAATTTTGGAGTTTCTAAAGCAATTCCTCCGAACCCCCAGGCCGTAAATAATGACGGCTCCCTAAATGAGAAATTGAGGGATTAATTATCGCCACTGTTATTCAAAACTTGAATTCTGATCACTTTTATTTGCTTTCCTCATGGGATTGCTTTAGAAATTTTTAATTTTTTAACAAGATTTGTTAACAATATTTGTATTAAAAACAATCAGTAGTACCGGTACATAGGGAATCCTACTATGTAAGTTAAGGAATCAGCAAATGTACTTCACATTAGATCTAGGTGATTATAAGTAACGAACGCGCTGAAAAAAAAATGTGTGTACTGTAATATTTGTTTCCATATATATTAAGACGAATTCAGTTCCTTTTTTAATATGTCCGCTTTATCAATATTTGAGAACTACGTATATTCCTTTTTATTTTTACTCAATTCCGTCTCATCAAATTTTACCCGTTTTATGCAATCTAAGAGTACAGCCTTTTTGCACAATTTTAGCACACCCCCCCCCTTTTGCGTTGAACATGCGTTCCCAGATAGTCACTGATGCAACCACAATATAAAGAATACTTTAACGTCTTTTGTATAAGCATTTTGAATGTGCATCCTTCTTCTTGGACTTTGTCATTAGCTATGTAATACTTTAAGGCCAGTGGCCTATAGTATCTGAATAACATTATATGTATAAAGTGCTGTATGGCGACTGATGACTTCTGTCGCTTGGTTTTCATTACCACGTAATGTAACTTTACTACTTTTGGCGGTAAGATATTGTCTTTTGACTCGGAAAACCACCCAGCGTAAGCTGCATGCTGGCAAAAACACATAAACACAGACGTAGTCAGACACAGACACAAACACAGACAGACACAGACAGATAAACAAGCAGACATAGACATAGAGAGCCCTAGAGGGAGAAACACATATGGGATGTTATTCCTCAAATACAAAATCTATATATAGCCTTTTCTCTGTGCCTGTCTTTGAACATATCGAAGAATTTACCTCCACTCTGTCTGGTCCGAATCGCCTTTTCATTCACGATGGAATATATAACTGACACAAGCCGGCGTTTTTTTCACCCCAAATGATCACAGACGGTAACTGACATTTATTTTTTTCGATTTCACATTTCCGAAAACTGCCGAGTGTATGCAAAGATAATGTAAAACAAAATTGCTGGTTTTGTGCATATAATCTCACAGATTAAAATGAGACAAACTGATTCAAACTCTTGCACTCACCTTGTTTTACGAAAATAACCTCAAATGGACCTTTATCGAGAAAACAGTGTTTTTTTTTTCCTATTTCGAGCAAACGTGTCTTACGAGGTAAAATTTAAGAATCTCGGCTTTCGAAAAATGACATTGTATACATGCGTTTCCCGTAGCGTCTATGAATAACATGTTAACACAGCTTTAACATTGCCACCTTATAGGCAGCTTATCGTTAGAAAGAAATGCGTCAAGTGTGATAAAGTCATAGCTTTAAGGTAGAACGCACCACGGGGACAGACATTCGGACTCTCAAACTTTTACAATTCTCTTCTGATATACCACATGTGGGGTTCATTTAAACCTCTTGGTGAAAGAAAACTTTTCACCGGCTTAGGTTTTTGAAATTCGAAAATTTTTATTTTTCACCATAGGGTTAACACAGGGATGGCGCCATTTTGAATTTCTAATATCGGTAAATCTTGGATAATTTGTTTCTGTAGTTAAGTGCCAAACTTTGCATGGTAACCCCCAATTTTTATTCTTGATTTTGAAAGAGAATGATTGAAAGATTCCTTGAGGAAAGTTTGAGCAAAAGTTTAAGTCTTTCACTTTCGAGGTGCATATTACCTTAAAATACTAAACCGTTTTTCCACCAGCCAACACTTACGAGTATCGGTATAGAATTTATTTTCAAGAACTGGTGAGCCTGGTCGTAGCTCAATCAATCGTATTCGGCATTGTATTACAGAGTGAAGTGATACCGAAGTGTTGGTCGCTACAACAAAACCTGCGACAGATGATGTTTTGTGCATTTTATGTCTCCAGTACGTAATACAGGCAATGCTGTGCCGACTGACACGCAGTAGCTCTTTCAAGCGTGATTCAGAGGACCCGAGAGTCACAGGGAAAGTTTGATAGATTTTTGAATCTTGTAAGTCCCCTAACTTTTTAAAAATGCTTTTCTAACATGTTGATTTCCACTTGAAGCACAGAACAGTAGTAAAAACAAACAAAGGCAAAATAATACGAAGACAGACAAGGGCGACAAACAACCAGCAGAACAAACAATATAGAGTGGCCGAAAAATGCGAACCTTGCATGAATGATCACATCGAAGATTTTCATCACTATTGTAAGTTCATGACAGGACTGTTTCTCAGGGCAAACAGTCTCGCTCTCCCGTTCACATCGTATCTTTTCCAAGCATTTCTCCTACTCCTGAAATTTGGTACATTTCTGAGAGTGTATGCATTTATAGTACAGAAAAATGTGAGAGAGTTCATATTTATGTGAATGAGTTTAGTCTCTCTTACCTCGTTTAGTCAACGTGTGTTCTTCCGGTAGCTCCTGTTGTGTAGAAACAGACGATAACATGGAAAGCAACAGTGTGAAGAAATAGGAATTTTGTTTGAACTGTAGTGTTGGCCAGCATATCCAGAACTACACTTAATGAGTTTTGGAGGAGAAAATGTGATCCCTGTAGGATTGACTGTGAGCTGGGAAGTTATAAATTAAAATTACGTAGTGACACCTTGGCTTTGTTGTATGCAGATGCTTATGCACGTCATCGAATGGGCTGATCGACTCTTCAGAGATCGATTTCCAAAGATAATTTGCCTGGAAACAAATTAATATCAAGGCATTTAACGAACTTACCCTGCCTTGCCCTCCGGACGCCAGAACAATCGAAAAGATGACGATAATTAAATGCCGTGGTTTCATCTTCAAAATTCGTATCTTCCACGTACACGCCTCTGCAACGGCAATTCTTGTTTAGTGAACCAAGGCGTGATAAAAAGTCCTTTGATCTGACAATCAGGAATAGTACAGTTTTATCACAGGCAGGAAAATCGCCTTAAATGTCGTGTATTCTGGAGAGCTACGTGCCGATGGTGACGTGGTATGAAGGCGACAGTATCAACAGATTCTATTGGACAACAGTTAATGCTTCCAATTTGAATTCTGCGATGTCAAATCGTGCCACGTCGAAATTGGAAACCAACCGATAAAAAGTATGAATATATTATGTTTTAAGTAATCCTTGAATGAGGAATTCCGAAACACAATACATAGTCAGGACAATGTAGGCCTATATTCCCAGCGCATTGGGATTCCACCAATTGTCTGGAAAATTCTCCTTGCCGGATCGACTTTTATTATCATGTCATATTATCTGCACCACCGAACAAGAAGACAGAAACAGACATAAAACATCGACCATAGCACAGACAAATAAGGAGACACGGTAGGACAGACACTGATAAAAACAGACAAAAATGAAACGAGCCATCCGCAAATGCTCCTTTTAATCACCCTTGGTGGTTTTATTCGTCATAATGATGCCAATACGCCAAAGAGTCCAATGAAACTAACTTATTATCAGAATATACATTTTATGATATTCGTGAACATATATAGTCAGGCATAAAAAAATTCCATTCCATTCTCTGATAACGACCTTTCAACTTACTCGTTTTAAGAACTTTTTTCAGGTATTCTCAGAGAGCACACCCGTTTCTGAATCAGTGACACTTTGGGTCATGCGCGGTGGGATTACTCCAGCTCTCATAAAATCTGCTGCCAGGAAGCCCTGGAAGCCTACCAGCATCTTCCGATCATACTTGAATTTGAGCTGAAAGGATCCCGTCACAATTTAGAGTCACATGATGCGCTTACCCTCAAGCCACCTCAATTTCCATCTCCCTACCCCAAGGCCGCTATAAACATTGTAAAGGCTTCTGAAACAAAAACACTAAGGTCATCTACTTATACATCGATTTCCGATCTACCATTAAATATTGCTAAAAGTCGAATAATCCCTTCAACACAAAACAAACTATAACGAAGAGGCACATTCTCAATAATTTTTCAGTATGTTTTGTATTATTTGTACTCGATTTTAACTCTGCCTATGGCCGTAGACTACACTTGATTTGTATTTTAAGTCAGGGAAACATTGATTTTTTGCTTCTGACGCTATTTTCTATTGTAATACTTTTTGACCGAGCTAACGCGAATACCAACAATCAACCCCCAAGACGGCCACCGACGAAGACCGAACTTCACCTGTATGACGAGAGAACCTTCAAGTACTTTGTAAAAGCACCATTTAATATTTCTGTTGTTGGATAACATTTTGAGATACCTTGATGAAGGCTAGACGACCAGTCTTACGGGAGACAGTGCGAAGTCAAAGGCACTTTCTAATTTCCCGCATAACTTAGACCTCCATATTATAACTTTTACATTGAAATAACTGTCGTCCAACGTGAACTCTATTCAAAGGTGGCGCCACAAGATACAAATATAATGGATCGAAAGCCTAGCATGACTCAATCCCATTCTAAGGGGCACGCTCATCGTTGAACACTGTCAATACCCCTACAGAAACAATTAAAACTGATCAGACATTCTACTCAAGGTGATAATCATTATTCTTAGCCTGGAGGCTACATGCTGACATGAAGTCCTGGACAACACTTTATTATCTTAGTTTCACGTAGTTCATATCTTAATCATTAGTCCCATACTGGTGTCTCAATCTTACTGTAAGTGTCAAATTTAAATTAATGTCTTGTTCTCCTACAGTTTACATGCCCAAGTGATTCCATTTGAAGTTCTCGTGTACCCAAAGCAAAGCCGAGCAAATCCTATCTCCCGTTCAAGAATTACCTACCTATCTCCCTTTTCATAATTTCACAGTTGTTTAGTCGATTCTTGCGATTTGGTGAGGAAACAGTGACCAATATTTTATTCTCGTGCATTTATAGCTCTCTGGTTCATTTTCTGTGCTTCCAATCCGATATTTAGCATGTTAGTATTTATTTCTTTTTAATATACTTCAGAATTAAGGCCTATGGGTAATATTCTGAAGACAACCACTTACATTCTGAAAAAGAAAATTAAAATTAACACAATATTAGAATACCATAAAAACAAAGATACAGTACACGAAGGGAGACACAGAACAATAACAGAGAAGTAGAGACTAAATCACACAAACAAGTAACAAAATAAGCAAAAATATACGAAGTAAAACACAATGCTCTCTCTCTCTCTCTCTCTCTCTCTCTCTCTCTCTCTCTCTCTCTCTCTCTCTCTCTTATACATAATAACAATATTGCAGAACATGAGATCCCTAGTGGAGTATGCAATTAATTAATAAGTGAAAAAAACGTTGAAGAAACACGCTGACAGTCTGGAGATTTCGTCTATACTTTGATGTTATTCTTGCGTATAACATTTTGCTCTACAGACAGACTTCTTCACGTACATCTATATAGAGTGATATGATGTACAGATCTGAGTATGCTTGGAAATTGCAAGATAAAGGTGAAATTTGCTCGATTTAGCGTACTCAAAAATTAACTGAAAGTTTTTTTCCGAACTTCAAAAAAATACACGTGTAGGAGACTGACATTTTGAAAACGCCGTGAATGATGTATATATATAATATATATATATATATATATATATATATATATATATATATATATATATATATATATATATATATATATATATATATATATATTTGGCAGATTTGCGGACAAGCGCATTGTTGATCAATTTTTCAAGAGTTTTCTTCGTTAAATATGTTATTACGTAAATGATTATTGTTAATTAAACATTAGGCATACATCTCTGTTATGTTTTGTGGAAATCATCATAGACGAGCACATATTATAACAACATAAGAACGAGAAAGTGTTTTCTCTCTTGAAATTGGCTCAATCTTTGAATAAGACTTACAAAATCAGTTTTGAGGTCCATAAAAATTGACGACACTTTTTATCTTAACTTCAAAATATTAGGCGGATTTGTGGATATTTCGGCAAAGTTCATCGAGTACTTACACGCAATTGCACGACTTGCCTTGATCATTTACATATTTCTAACGTTTATTGTCGGTGCCTGACCTTCCTGTGTCTTTCCGACCACTGATGACGTAAACTCCATCTGTTGCCCCCAAAACCGATTTTAAAGAAACGGCCGATATGGCTGTTTCTTTCACACCTACCCACGCTTTCGTTAGTTTTTCATACGGAAAATTCAATAAAAGAGGCAACTTGTTATTTTTGTGTGCTTTGCGCGCCTGCAGAAATTACAAAATCCTGCAATAAATAATATAAAACTAGTTTAATCCCCTGCCATTCTGCTACAATGGTAACATGCTCATTACATTATCTGGAAAGGTACACGTTCGCACAAAGTGTATTTACCGCTGCCACAGACTCTTTCAAGCTACAAGACATAATTGTGAATTTTCGCCTCATCGATTCGGACCAACTACTTCGTCTTATGTCCTCTTTCACTCCTCTCACACAAGGACGGTGCAGTTACCCAAATGTCTCAAGGGACGAGTCAGACGATTACGTCATCGATCACATAATATTAATTCGTTACATATTCTCCGTCGGTGATTGGTTTCCCCCTTTCATTTGTCATGAAGGTTGTTTGACGGGGGATTGACCTGTCGATGAAATTTCTACTCTCTGTTAAATTGGAGTCTGCTCCGAATCATACTGTGATCAATCTCACTTATTAAAGACCTGTGTTAGCGGAATAGGAAGGTTTACGTGCGAGACAAATAGGTTTATATGTGTTTAAGCTTTATGAAACATTTTTAACAACCGTTGGATAGAGTCATATTTGTAGACAGAAAACTCACAGCTGGAGAAGTCGAGTTAAAAGATAAATAAATACGACAAGTAAATGGTAAGGTAGGAGCTACCGTAGATTGGGGCATCTGCCGAAAAGCTATACGAGGGTATTTACACCCCCTCCCCCAAGTTTGCTTCTTCTACACTTTATGTCAGCCAAAATCCTTTTAGCTTTATTGATCCTAATCGGTTCAATCGGTATTTTCACATGTCTACTTTTAGACAGCATCTGGTATACTATTGGGATCATGAATTCGGCTAAACAGATAGAAGCCATACTTGTACACTTCACTCCAAAACGTATGGAAATCACCATCGGGATTGGAGCAAAATAATTAATCCTCTCCTTTTCCCAGATTGGGTTGGGGGCGCTTGAATTTAAAACCAACAAAACTTCGTGATGTGAAGGTAAGAAGATACGTTCTTGAACCGCTGGCTCAAAAACAAATATTCGACTAAGTGTTGAACCCTTTCACCCCCAGTTCCCTGTGTAGAGCTCCAACTTTACCATAGAAAACAATGGATTTGGGACAAACCATAGTGGTGAAAGGGTTAAAACGTACTTTATGTAATACTGCTCTGTAATCTAGAATAGGTCCATAGGAAACTTTACTTCTTTAACATTACTTCTCACCGTACCTCCTCCAAGACGGCTTTACTTTCAAGTTATTTGCTTCAGTTCTTAAAATAAGAACATGCTTAAAATTATGATGGTCCAAAATAAGATAGATCTGGTGTCTCACTCGCTACATTTCAACATACACCTCTTTGGAACTTTGTGCAAGATCAGTTGCAATGTGACAAAATAATATTGTAATAGAGAGTTACAAAAAACATTTATGCTACACAGACATTTGCCCAATATAATGACATGTGTTTCAGCAATGTATCATGTAGCTGAGATAACTTCAGCAATCTATACTGTCAGCTGATTGGTAGCGACAGTTCTGTGTATATCTGTAGAGCATAAACTAATCGGCACGCGTGTACGAGGAAAGGTTAGTTGACCTATGACAATTTGGAATCGGGCCGTGGATTATACAAGAAGATAAAATTTATTAAAGATATGACGTCAGGAATAAAATAAAGGTCTGACTGAAGCTATAGGGAAACAGACCAATCATAGACAGCGTTTTGAAACTACAGCTGGTAACTCGAAAAAAATAAGATACCCTTGGGATAACTAACAGATGGGCTGTGGTTTCTATTTTACCTAAAACAAATAGCTTTGTAGGGTGATTAATACCAGTAGAAACCGTAACAGCATTTTCTATGGACATTTTAAAATAATAAATCCGTTTGACGCAATTTCCGTTACATCTATTTGGCAGCCCGAAACAATAACTTTCATGCCGATCAGACAACTCGCAGTGGCAATGTTTGTTTGTAACATCTTTATGCAACTTATGTTAATGCAAATATGCAAAATTTGAGCTTAAGTAATAGACAGAGTGCTAGAGATAGAGAAAAAAGGATTGATTTTAGGACGCAAGTCTCAGAACTTCGGTTTATGTGTTGTCATGCTCATTCTTTACTAGAAAGTTAACAAAAAGGGCGTGCGCCAAAAGGCAACAACCTGTACCACGCCGTTCATTCACTGAGTTTCGAACTTGCCCAGCCTCCTAGACCAAAATGAATACCGGTGACGAACCCAAAAATTCATCGAAATACAAATTGTTTAATCAATTTCCTTCGCAGTGGGTAATGGAAACGCAAACTTCTCCGAAAACTTAGTGTTTTTAATAGATTCACCAATTATTGCAAGATCTAATATTTATCGTTGGCATTCACATAGCCTTTTTGACTTCAATCAAAAAATTAGACGAAGCCACTTTAACAAAACGATAAAAACTCTTTCAGTTTACATGAGATGCTTAAAACATTTTGAACCACAAGACACTTGAATGTTTATTAGCATGTTATAAAAATAGCTATTGGCTTATAGGTGTTGTTGTAATGTCTAATATTAATTAACATTTTTTAAACCGACCTTCTAAAATTCAGGGTTCTAATATCAGTCCTAAACGCCTGAATGAATGCGAGGTCTACAATTTAACAATCTTTTAAAATGCTGGTCACACCTATTCGTCTTTTTTCCATGTAATTGTATTCGTACGAGTGAATTAAATAATGAATCTGCTCTAGTTACTGAAACACGGTCTTTAAAAGATAGAATTAGCTGTGATCAGTAGGTTTGCTGGATTGGAAAAACAGGCAAGTCATTGTCACAGAAAAAAAAACAATGAATGGGCTAGATATGTGAAACTCCGTCAACCAATATTTCCATGTAATAATTCCAGTTTTACCATCCCGCTTTGTTGACTTAAGGCTGGAGCTGTGGAAAGGGTCCATTATGCACCAGCTGGTTTTGAAGGATATGGGTTTACAGATAAATGCTGCCGCCATTTTAATCATCGGAAGAAGTCAAAATAGCTTCCCTGCAACAAACAATGGCGGTGACGTCTTACACAGTCAAGTTCGCAACCTTCTACCTGAAAGTTTGTTTTCGTATAAAGCTACCGTAGCTACAGGCCTTACAGTGACCTTACATCGTCTCGGCTAGAAAAGGTTAGAATCCTCCTATTGACTGCCTGTAACAATGCAATACGCATGCGCATTTACTTCTCTCATTGGCCATTTGCTATCGTGGCGATGGGAACTCTGGGGAGTTCGTAAACATCAATAAAACAAATCAGTCACAAATAGCTCGGAAAAAAGATGGAATGCTGATGAAGAAAAAGCAGAAAAGAAAAGCTAACCAGAAACACCTTATTCAGCACGTGACCGTGTCACTTTCATGCTAAGTGTTTTCGCATCATCACGTTAAGCGCCCCCTCAGGCGAACTTTTAGAAAAAAATTACTAATGCAAAACATAAGACAGGGACAGTAAATATAACAACTGTTAACTTTATGGCAAATTAGTCTGGTCTTCTACTGGTTTCTTCTCCTCAGTCACTACAGCCTGATGAAACGCCCACACCCTGTATATGTCGCGTGTTGTATTTGTTGTCAACTAAATTTAGGCCCTTTACATAATTACTCGTTGAAGACAATATTTACACGGAAAGGCTGCATCAAAAGGCAACGTTTTGTAGTCGTACATGTCATGTCGATCTCGCACTGGCAATGAAATTTACACTCGTGGTTGATGAGTATTATGGGCTTTTTATGGGAATGCGCCTCTAGGAAAGATATTCGGACTCTCAGACTTTAAAATTCTCTTCTAATCTGCCACTTGTTGGCGCTCATTTTAAAGTTCTTGGTATAAGAAAAAAAAATTACCGTCTTAATTTTTCGAAAAATCGAAAATTCTATTATTCTCCTTAGAGTTAACACAAGAATGATAGCTGTTTTGAACATTTCAAGTATCTGTAAATTTTGAGCTATTTGTTTCTGAAGTACCAAATTTGCACGGTGACCCCCCCCCCTCGATTTTCATTCTTGATTTAGAAAGAGAATGGTGGAAAGAGTCCTTTGGGAATGTTTGAGCATAGTGTTTCACTTTCGAGCCGCATACTACCTTAAAACTGATACCACAGAAACCAGTACTAAGTATGAAATCGCTTGTCCCATCGTAATGGTTTAAAGTTATGCTCTACGACTAGACTTAAACCATGAATTATCTGTCATGATGACATAGCATTGCCGAGCGAAGCTATCGAGAGGGAGCTTTAACCTGCTTCACTCTTATCAAGATGCATTGCTAATCGTATCTTTAAACTGTAACTTTTGGTGTATTTTACAGCATCTGTGTTCTTTTTGTCAAAAAAGTTACTTGTTTCACACTCAAAGTCATTTCGAAAGGCCTCGTGTTCTGACCCACTGTTTATGATTCAACTTGTCAACATAAGCCGTGCGTGTGCAGTGTGCAATGTCATTGTTGACAGCGGCAATTGAGTCCGAACCGGCATTCATTTGCCAATAACAACATTCACAATGTATTGCCTAGGAAAGGTTAACGCTTGGTATTTCAACGTTCTTCAGATAGAAGAAGATGTATTCAATTAAGATAGAACGCTCCTCGGGGACAGAAATTCAAATTTTATCAATTCTCTTGTGATCCATTACTTGTAGGAGTTCATTTTAAAACTCTTAGTGAAAGCAAACAATTAACCGGCTGAGTTTTTCGTAAATCGAAAATTTTATTTTTCATCATAGAGTTAACACAGGAATAGCGGCCATTTTGAATTTCAAATATCGGGAAATATTAGGTAATCTGTTGTCCCTCAGGTATTAAATTTTGCACGGTAACCCTGATTTTTGTTCTTGCTTTGGTAACAGAATTATCAAAACTTTCATTATGGAAAGTTTGAGCAAAATTTTATGTCTTTCATACTTTCGAGACGCATATTACCTTTATAAAACAGAAGTAACGAGAGCGTATCAAAAGTTATCGCCAATGTCGAAATGCACACGCTCGAGTAGAGGAGGGAGTTGGTTGTTCAACGAAATGACCACAATTCAAGATAACTGTACACGGTACAAACTGAAAAATGCGAATGAGAAAATAGTTCTTACTGCATGAGCTTTAAAATGAGCCGTACAAGTGGTATACCAGGATGATTTTGGAAAACAATTGAGAGTCCTAGTTACAGTCACGTGTGATCTATTCTACGCTAATAGACGTGTGCACATATGCTAGAGAAAACAGGCATATGTACACACGTCTATGGGCGCATAGTCCGAGAGCGGAATAGAGCGATCACAAGTGACTGTGGTCCTTGTCTCTATCCACCAGGCGCATTACTTTGTTGACTGGCTGGAGACGTCATCTGCTCAGTTTCCGTTGTCATGGACTGGTTGTTTGCTGCCCTGTCGGGGGTGATGCATCAGTGTTTTTACTGATATTAATCTTGGTTTAGCCCTGCGTACAGGTCTGTGTGTTCCCGGCGTTATACGGCCTCCACCTCAGCCCTGCAAAGGTCTATGGAGATAACTGGCGACTCTGCGGTCCGGATCCGGACCGCAACGAAAAAAACGGTCTTTTTCGGCCGAAATTCTACTCTATCGGGGCAAAATCCTTTCCCTGCCTACATTTACCTCCTAACCGACCCCAGAAAAGATGCGATTAACTTCTCCTAACGTCCAAAACCGCTCGTTTTCTGAAACATAACGTACTCAACAAGTTGTTTACCCATGGATATCGCCATTTTGAATCTCGCCATTTATCTCTGTGGACCGTTGCAGGGCTGTGGTGGAGGCCATATAACGCCGGGAACACACAGACCTGTTCGCAGGGCTAATCTTGGTTGTGCAGGTTGTTGAGAGTTGTAATGCCCGTCTTTGCTTCGCACTGTCAGCAGAGTTCAACGTTCACAGAAGTGGTAGGTATTGATGATAAGGGTATTAGCTTTGTAGCTTCTACAAATTAGGAGACAGAGGTGCCGCTGACTTGATCTGCACTCGATTCAGTCTTACCATACCTCAGGTTGTTTCAACTGTGCACGACCTTCACTCATCATGGTGGATGACCTGCCCATATGTCCATGGTTTACCTCTCAAGTGTGGTGGGGGTTATACGTCAATATCAGTCCTGTGCTGTTTTGTGCCTGTGTTTATAACAATTGACTGTGTTTTACGAATTCTGACCTAGTAATATTGGATTATGGATGAGTATGATGGTGATTTTTTCATTTCCATAGAAATACCTGTCTAAAGTGTTCACTTTCTTCTTCAAAAGTATTTTCTCTACAAATTTAAACCAACATGATGTTTTATAAATAAGATAGTAATCAATATAAGAATGTTTAAAGTGACAGTAGCTCTACCATTTGATGATATTTTAAAACTATTCTTGTTCTGTGTGCCACTTGCAATTTCTTGTTCTACCCCTCGCCCAAGCGTGTTGAAACACAGCGTCTATATGTGTAGAATGCACTGTCAAATACCTATCGTTGTTTACATTTGAATTCTAGTCCGTACCAGAATTCACTTAATAACAATGACAACACAGCCTACACATTGTAGGCTGAGTTGACAAGCTGAATACTGCGTATCTCAACATGCTGTGAGAAGTAGAACCAGAAACTGTTGTTTACATTAAAAGTCACATCTGAACTGAATGTGCTGGTTTACAACAGGTTCATTACATAGTAGTACGCTTTATGGAACAATCAGATATCTGCCAGATCATCATATATAGTAGGTTCCATCAACTTTCGCTCAGTACTCTCTAAATTAAATCACTCATTGCAAAACTTCATTAAATATGGAAATGAGCTGTTTATTAACTTGACACTGCGAAAAGCTTCATCTGACAATTAGATGTCTATCAGATCAACGTCTGTAGCACGTTTCAAATTTAATGCTGTAATTTCTGAGTAATATGACTAAGTCCAGAGTTCATTAAATATGCAAATAACCCTCCATTAACTTGACACTGCTGAGTGCTTCACGCGACAACTAGATATTTATTAGATCAATATCTCTAGCAGGTTTCACCAAATTTGGTGCAATAATTTCAGAGTTATATCACTAATTAAAGCGTTTATGAAATATGCAAATGAACGCTTAACTTCACACAATTATATGCTTTTCAACATAGTCAGATATTTGCTGGGTCAGTGTCTGCAGCAGATTTCATCAAATTTGGTACAGTTATTTCGGAGTTATATGACTAATCACAAATCTTCATTGAAAATGCGAATTAGCTATTTATTAACTTGACATTACCCAATGCTTCTCAGTAAAATCAGATATCTATCAGATCAATATTTGTAGCAGGTATCATCACATTTGTTGTAGGAATTTCTGAGTTATATCACTAATTACAAAAGTTCCCTAAATATGCAAATGAGCAGATAATTGACATGACACTCACAGTATCATCATAATGTTCTGAGATTGTCATCTGTGAAAGGTTTTACGAAATTTTGTGCAGTATTTCTTTATTTATGTCGACACTGTCATTACTGTCTCCATAGGAATGCATTAAATGAAAAACATATTCATAACTTCATTAATGTGCAAACCAAACTAACCAAAATCTAATCGGTTCTTGCCATTAGCATCTGGTAAGGCAAAAAAAATTATTTGTGCTGTTCCGATAACATCGTTTTCAAAAAATAGGGTAGGTAGGTCGGCAGGATTTTTTTCCCCCAAAATATTTTCATTTTAAAATACGCATCTTTCTAGGGTTCAGGGCGGTCAAACAATGGCAACAACATTTCCAGAAAAATGTATCATAGATATAAAAGGAAAAAAAAAAAAAGATATCCTCGTTCAAGCAAAAATCAAATGCCAAGTAACGAACGCGTCATTTTACGTTTTTTTTTCTTTCTTTTTTTACTTCCGTGTTTACGTAGTTTAGGGTCGGCAGGTAAAAAAGGGATGGGTCGGGTTATCGGAACAACACAACTTTTTGTTCGACCTAACTGTCTACCAAATCTGACTTGAATCCGTTCAGGCGAATTTGAGTCATCGTGTAAACAGACAGACACGCTCACATACACGGGCAGATAGACAGACATCGCTACGACATTAGCTCACGTGTGTGAGAACGTGAGTTACTAATGAAAAAAAATCGCAAAAAGTTACAGCTATCGGCCATGAAAGGCAAAGTACAAAAACAAACCAGTATTTAAAACTATCTGATTTTTGTAAGACTGAGGTACGACATGACGACCATTGGCAGGGATAAGATGCAACTTTAATAGGATAATGTGATATTTAGTGCCATAATATGACGTAAATTACAGACCACAGCGGTAAAAATGGCATGCAGTGCCTCCTTCATGGCAAGTTAAAAAGCTAATTTTGCGAGATTTTTGACATCGACCCATCTTCTATAAATAACTTAGTGAAAAGAAAGACTACTTAAATCAACGATTGTGATAACCCTTGGTGAAAGACACACTCATAATTCATATGGTCCCGGTTGCTCGGCAAGGTCATTTCAGGCAGTTTTTTTCTTCCAACAGCTGTGTTCATTTTAAAGGCGTTTAATAACTCGTTTATGATTTTTCACACGTTTGTATGTACTGGTGTTATGATAAGATCTTGGTGCAAATATTTATGAGCCTTAGGTAACTATTCCCAAATTGAGCAGACAATAAAGCATTTGAATAGAGCCTAATTAATTGCATGAATTAGATATAATACTGGTTGCATCCAGCATTGAAAATTGTCCATATGGTCGTCTCAAATTTCTCAAACATCCGTTCTTTTCCTCTCACTCACAACTGCAATGAAAAAGACACAATGGAAATCTTGGGATCATTTGAGCTTCAGAAAATGTTATGTGGCATCATATCGAATTGCCGCTTAGTGCTTTCAAGTTTAAAAGATTTTGTCAGTCACACACACGATGGTTTTACCACTACATAATTTCGCAGATACAGTTAGATTAGAAAATAGATAGATATTTTCTGTTTTTTTTCAAAACAATTTACTTTGTCAGAGTTTCGGCGGAGAAAGCATGCTTCTACAATTCTACTCTTATCTAACTTCTGGCTACATGAATAGTAAACACGATTGGAACTAAATTGGGATAATTGGATTGGCAGAATTTCTCAAGAATTTCAGAAAATTTCTCTAATTTTACACCATATTTGCTTACCGTCTTTAAAATTTTATACACAATTTACGATACTGTTTAAATCTTATGAGTAAGAATCAGTGAATGATAGTATCTAATGCAATATTGTTCAAAACCTGTGAACAGTATTCACATTTGAATGAAAATATGAGAGTTTGTCTGTAGTTTCTTCATTACTGAAACACTAGTAATAATGTCAGTTTGTCATTTTTCCTCGACCAAAATGAAGCTTTTCGATTAATTAACAGTTAAGTCAGTCAGGGTCTTTTAAAATGTGCCCTGACTCAATTTTATGTTTATGAAGCCTTAAATTCATGAAAAAGTCAGGGGCATTTAAAATGTGCCCTGACTCAAAATACGTCAATTAGAGAAATTTTAAGCATTTTGTCTCGTTTCTTCGGTACATTTACACAAAAATGAGCTTATTTTCATAAAAATGAATCCGATGAAAGAGGTATGCAATAATCGTTGTGTTTTCGTTGTTTTGTCCGATGAGAACAATATTTCAAATTTTACACTATTTTATCATTTTGTAACATTTCAGCTGTAAAAATTTTGATTTCGTTACATTTTCCAAATAATTATTCTCATCCAATTTTCCCAAATTAGTTCCAATCGTGTTAGTATTTGATTTTTGACAAAGCCAGAAAAATCAGAAAGGCTGCACAACAATTTCTAGCAATTTTCGTCAAACACGTTTTGGTTTTCACCGAAGCCTCCAACAATCAAATAGTCCATGAATAGAGATCTCTCACCTATTGTAGAGTATTTCGAAGTGATTAGATTTAGTGAAGACTTATTTGATTCATCTGGACGCGCCAGGTTCATAAAAGCGCCATTGCTTCAGCAGACACAATGAGTAATTATCATTATTAACACACCTTCCTGGGATCACCCAGCTCTCTGCAAACTCAGTTGTGTTGAAAGTCCTGGTACCATCAGACTTGACAAGGTCATGACCTCTAACTGAGCTTCCGTCTCCCAGCATGCCACACAGCTTCCCAGACAAGTCATAGTTGCCGATGGATACTGAGGCTTCGTGTTTCTTTCCGATCCAAGTCAGAGCCAGGTCGGCTTCCTTTAGATGTAGGTTCACACTATGGCCGTCAGCCTCAATATGTCCATGGTTGTCTCCGATAAAAATTGCTTTCATGAACTTGGCGACCATCGACCTGAAGTATAGAAGACGCAGATAAAATGCCTCACAGCGTTGTATAAGAACAATCCCTTGTTACAAACCCTGAACTAGCTTTCGGGTCGAAATTACTCAGTGGCAATGAAGAAGTTATTTAACAGCTTGGGAAAGACAAGCAACATTTTTTCGCGTTCAAAATGTTGACGTTATTTGTGAATCATTCATACTTCCCACCAAGAATTCCACATTTTCTGTTTTCAGTATCAAGATGTGAGTAAATGTTTTGGCAAAAGTTCTGCTTTTTACGGGCTTGTTTTGACTTCTACATTTTTATCCCCGCCACACTAGCTGTGGTGGCGGGATTAAAAACGTAAAAGTCACAACCAGCCCATAAAAGGCAACAATCCCGTCCGAACACACCACAGCTATCGACCAATAGCTAAAACGGATTATGTACCAAACATATACAGCTAAATGTACATTAAATGAAATATTTCGTCAATGTTATCTGGTTTATAAATGTCGGTGCATTTTCACTTACAAGAATAGAGTTATCCTCCAGAAACGTGTAAGTATTTCCTCCCTTTACTCTGGCAGTCACTTCTACCATCCTGGTTGGGGAATCAATCTGATACGGGTCGCGCCTACGAAAGGCTGCAGAGATGTCAAAAGAGGGCGCACTCGTCCGACAGTCTCTCACAAGGGTATACCTGCAGCGCCCTTGGAAATTGAATTTCGTACCACTGAACGTACGCATGTGTGGATCGCCCCAGCCACCGCCGCCTTGAATTGGAATTAAAGATTGAAATTATGTTAATCACTGTATTAGTGTAAATGGTAATCAACGTCAACCGTGTAACGTACACCTGATATTCATCATATCGCCTTGAAACAAAGCTACAAAAGCAAAGATAGTAAAACAAGGCAGCAAGGGCTAATAGTTGCAAAAATTTTAATAAACCACGAATCGCAACATCAAATACTGAGGGAATTCATTTTTCGTTGGTGACAAGGGTGGTCAACAATATTTGAATTTATGATCGATTTTGGGGAGTATAAATGTTTACAAATTGCAAAAATTGTGACTCGGTCATGGTTATAAAAGATAGATAGCTGGATGGATGGATAGATAGCAAATGCAGAGATAGATACGTGGAAACATACAGACACACACACATACATACATACATACATACATACATACATACATACATACATACATACATACATACATACATACATACATACATACATACATACATACATACATACATACATACATACAGACAGACAGACATACATACATACATACATACACAGAAACGACAGTGTACTCACATTTGCGTACTTTAAAGCTTCCTTTGTTGTTCGGATTGGCGCCTTCTGTGTTATCTACCCAATCGATGGTATAATCGACTGCATTAGACCCAACTACAAAGCTTTCAGACCCCGCTGGGGCTCCAGCATTGATGGTTTTATCGGCTATTTGCTTGCCAGTATCTGTTTCACTAATCTTGACCGTTACAGATGCAGTTGGCGTATCGATGCCAGAGATTGTAACCCTTATTTGTTTTGTCACACAAGTGTCCCACTCGGCGCTGACCGACAAGTTATCGTTGTCGTCATCGTCGTCATCGTCGTCTCATCATCATCATCATCATCATCGTCGTCATCATCATCATCATCATCATCATCGTCGTCGTCGTCGTCATCATCGTCGTCGTCGTCGTTGTCGTCGTCGTCGTCATCGTCGTCGTTGTCGAAACCTACATAGAAATTAGAAAACCACTTGTAAATGAGAAATATCGCCACTGTTATTCAAAACTTGAATTCTCATCACTTTTTATTTGTTTTTCTCATTGGATTATTCTCAAAATTTTAAAGTTTTTGGACAAGATTTGTAATTAAAGAGCGATTAGTACAGGGAAGGCTTATAGAGATTTAAGATATCAACACATGTTCTATACTAGACGGTTATCAGAAATGAACGTGCTGAAAAAATTTGTGTGTACTGTAATATTTCTTTCCATATATATTAAGACTAATTCAATTTCTGTTTTATACGTCCTCTTTATCAATGTTTGAGGTCTAAGTATATTCCAAGTTATTTTCACCAAATCCCGTCTCATCAAATTTTTGCGCAGTCTATCAAAATGTGTATTTCTTTGCCTTGAAAATACATCCTGGGACATTCACTGACACAACCGCAATGTAATACTTTAAAGTCTTTGGTAGATTCATTTTGAATAGGCGTCCTTCTCTTTGGATTTTGTCATCAGCTATGTAACACTTTCAGGCCAGTGTTGAAGCTCATATGTTGTATCACGATTGATATCTTCTGTTGCTGGGTTATAGGCACGTTTTAATGTTGCAATGTATGAAACACCGTAGCTGTATTAGGTGGTGCATTTAACATAATGGCAGGACCACACCACATATCGGAAAGACTGCACCACATAATGGAAAGACTGCACCACATATGGAAAGACTACACCATATAATGGAAAGACTACACCACATTATGGAAAAACTACACCACATAATGGAAATACTACGCCACATAATGGAAAAACTACACCACATAATGGAAAGACTACGCCAAATAATGGAAAAACTACACCACATAATGGAAAGACTGCACCACATAATGGAAAGACTACACCACATAATGGAAAGACTACGCCACATAATGAAAAGACTACGCCACATAATGGAATAACTGCATATAATGGCAAGTTAATATGACGTAATGGAAAAACTTAAGAACATAATCACGTCAATACGACAAAGTGCAAAGACTACATGGCATATTGCCAAAACTGCATCACATAATGGAAGGAACACATAACATAACGCTTGCACTACATCACATAATTTAATGCACGGCCTACGACAGTTAGGGCGTTCCATAGCAATGCAACATTTTTAAGATATTGTAAGATATTGTTGTTTGACTAGGAAAACCACCCAGCTCAAGCTGCTAGCTAACACAAAGACATATACACAGAGAGAGAGACATACAGACATATACGTAGAGAGCCTTAGAGACAAAAACACATATTGAATGTTTTTCCTCAAATACAAAATCGATATATGTGTATATTAGGGTTTTTCTCCGTGCATGTCTCTAAACATTTTTGAAAACGTCGAAGAATTACCTCCGCTCTGTTTGGGCCGAAACGCCATTTCATTTCCCATGGAATATATATCACACACAAGCACGGCGTTTTTCTCTCAAAATGATCGAAGTCGGAGTCAAATTTCTGCGAATGTTTTTTTTAGAGATTTCACTTTTCCGAAAAGTGCCGAGTGATGGATGAGAAAATAACGTAAAACAAAATTGCTGGTTTGGTTCATATAATCTCACATTCCAATTAATATTGAGATAAACTTACACAAACTCTCGCACTTAATTTCTTTTATGACAATAACCTCAAATGGACCTTTGCCAGGAAAAAAATGTTTTGTTTTGCAATTTCGAGTAAAATAACCTTTCTATGTAAAATTTCAGAATCTCGACTTTTTAAAGTACTACTGTATTCATGCATTTCCCCGTAGTGTCTATGAGAAACACGGCTTTAACATCGCCTCTTATAAGAAAGAATGATCAAATTTGATAATTCGTTTTTTCCATCAGCCAACACTTATGATTATCGATATCGAATTTATTTTCAAGAACTTGTGAACGTGGTCATGCTGGTCTAAGGTCAGTTTAATCGTATTCGGAATTGTATTACAGAGTGAAGTGATACTGAAGTGTTGCGCGCTAAAACAAAACCTGTACGGTGACAGACGATGTTTTGTGCATTTTAGGTCTCCAGTATGTAGTACATGCAATGCTGTGCCGATTGACAGGCAATAGCTCCTTCAAGCTTGATTCAGAGTACCAGGGAGTCGCACGGTGAAATTTTAATAGATTTTTGAATCTTTTGAGTATCCAAACTATTGAATATGCCTCTGTAGCAACTTTGTCTTCCACTTGAAACACAGAATAGCAAACAAAGCAGACAAAGGCAAAATAATACAAAGACAGACAAGGGTGACAAACCAACAGCAGGAGCAGAACGATATCGTGTGGCCGAAAAATGCGAACCTTTGCATGAATAATCACATGTGAATAATCACATCAACATGTTTTTCGCCATTATCTTTTCTAAGTTCATGACAGGACTGTTTGTAACGGTAAATCGTCCCGTTTTTCCGTCAACGTCGTGTCATTTCTCCTTCTTCTGAAATTAAATACATTTCTGAGAATGTATGCATCTATAGTTGAGAAAAATGGCAGACAGTTAATGTTGATTCTCTTACCTCCTTTTTGGTTTTCCGGTCCCTTCTTCTGTGTAGAAACAAACGGTAGCATAAAAAAGAACAGTTTGAAGAAATAAGAACATTGTTTCACTTTTATTTTGGCCAGCATGTGCAGAACTACAATTTATGAGTTTGGAAGGAGGAAATGTGATCCCTGTAGGATTGACCTGAGCTAAGAAGTTATAAATCACAGTGACAAATTGGCTTTATTGTATACAGATGCTTTTTGCAAGATACCGAATGGGCTGATTGACTCTTCAGAGATCAATTTCTAAAGACAATTTGCTTGGAAACAAATCTTATCTTTTCATCTTACTTACCATGCCTTCCCCTACGGACGCCAACGCAATCGAAAAAAGGACGATAATTAAAAGTGGCGACATCTTCAAAACTCGTATCTTCAACACACCTCTGAAACGGCAATTCTTCTTTAGTGAGCAAGGTGTGATAAAAAGTCCCTTGATCTGACAATCTGGCAGAGAACAGTTTTAGCACAGGCAGGAAAATCGCCTTAAATTCACTCTTGAGAGCCACGTGCCGATGGTGACGTGGTATGAAGGCGACAGTATCAACCGGTTCTATTGGACAATAGTTAATGCTTCTAATTTGAATTCTGCAATGTCAAATCGTGCCACGTCGAAATTGGAAACCAACCAATAAAAAGTGTGAACATATTATGTTTTAAGTAATCCTTGAATGAGAAATTCCGAAACACAATACAAAGTCAGAAGAATGTATATTCCTATTACATTGGAATTCCAATGATGATATGAAAATTCTCCTTACTGGACAGACTTTTACTGTCTTATATCATGTATATTATCTGCACCACCGGACAAGAAAACAGAAACAAAGACAAACAACATCGACCCTAGCACACACAAATAACGAGATATGGTAAGATAGATACTAATGAAAAGAGACACAAAATAAAACGAGCCTTTTTAAACACCCTAAGTCAGTGGTTTCATATTTGTCGTAGTTGCTAAAACGCCAAAAAAGTCATATGAAGCGAACTCAGTCTCTAGTATACATTTTATGATATTGTGAACGTATAGTCATATTTAAACTGTAACACACCTCATCCGCAGTCTGTATTCTAATTCGCCAATTGATAGTCACTTGGGATGCGTTCTTTTTGTGCTGATCCACGTAAACGACGTCATCAGGCATCATTCGTTTGAACTTTTGCCTGCCAGGCATCAGTTCTGAAAAATGATGCCCGCTGACGTCAAAAACGATATTTGACGCGAACGCGGACCGGAATGTAAACAAAGATGTCGTCTGCGGCCGATTGAAACGATAATCCAGAAATTTCTTGGTTTATCCTACTTCCTGAAGAAGAATTGAATGCTTTGGTTTCCAACAAGGACTCGATACGGACATAAACTACAAACCAAAGGTGAATTGAACGTTTTGCAGAAGTATTGCGGTCGTTTTAGGAAAACTTTTTCTTACGGAACCACTCAAACATATTACATCATAGACCTACATACGACAAGTTTTGTGTATAGTACGTTCTTATGCATGGCTACGGATGAGGTGTGTTACAAAACACATATTGACTGGCATGAGGGCAACAGCATACGTCTTTAACCCCTCGGGCCTGTGAGTCACCCCCAAAAACAGACTGTTTCCCTCGACCTACGGCCTCGGGAAACAGTCTGTTTTTGGGGGTGACTCACAGTCCCTCGGGGTACAGACGTATGCTGTTGCCCTCATAGCCAGTCAATAACTGAAAATGTTCCCATGTTTCATTTGTCTGTAAATTTACACTTTTCTCTAACATTATTGTCATGAGTTTGCAATTTCATTGTAAGCAAAGGGAAAGCAGCTCCACTCATCTTTCATATATTGGTTGTTTGCGTTTAATGTATGGTAGTGTATATTTTGTTTCACTGTCTTGTGTATAGAACGGATTAGTGACAGCGAGACACAGTTGTAATCTGCCTGTCAATACAGACTGTACCCCAGAGTGAAGAGAATGCGTACTACACCTGCTACACTACGATCCTTTCATTCTATGTTTCGAAAGTTTGCCAGACTTTCTTCATCAGTCGTCTCAAGTTCATCTTCAGTGGATAAATTGTGTGGTATATTGGCAGATTGTATGTATTCCTATGTTGTCCCAGTGGAGGTTTGTTCTTTTATTCTGGAAGCTAGGATGTCTAATTTTGTTCTATTGTGTTCAAGGTCGTGTTGAACTCGTATTGTGTTTACTACATTGAGAGATAGAGATATGTGGTCTCCATCATGTTTTATGTTGTGCGTTTCTGTCAAAGTTTTGTATTTTTTCAGTGTGTTGTCTATTGTAAACTTTGTGTGGAATCACCAGTTGTCGACTTCATTATGAGGCATTTTTATGTAACCATTAGTATATAGAATGTCGTTTCGCTTCCTTTATGTAAAGGTGTGATTGGTATCTCACCGTTTTCTGATAGTGTTGTTGATGACATGCCTTGGACATGAGATGTATAATGTATTCTATGTTTTTTAAGGGGAAATTCAGATGAATTCGAAACTGTTATTTGTATCGATATTGATTTTGCTTTGTTCTCGTGTAATGCGAAATTTTTGTTGCCATGATATGCATAATATGTTTCTCTTTTTCCATGTCATCTTATGATGTTGACTTCCTCTGTTTATTAAGCAATTTGATGTGTCTTATGTTTGTTATGTTTGTTTGTAGTGTACATTTTGGTATTGATGCATGGCACAGTGTTGATACTGTTTAACTGTCCCTTTTGAGTATGTATTGGCCTTTAAAACGATCGTTTGGTATTGTGATTCTTGTTTGGCCCATCTTGTATCCAGTGTGTACACACGTTGTTCACAACGTTTGCTGTTGCTGGAGTGTTATGCAGCTTCTTGTGGATTCATTGCATGGGCTAGAACCTTGTCTTGTTCTTTTTCGCTCACCTATTTACCGAACGTCTTCAATCTGTTGTACAGGTCTTTTACTGTTCGTCTTCGTGTAAACTTGTGTCCTTCGTTCTCGGAGAGTGTGGGGTTACCGTGACCATCGCTTACTATGAAAATGTAACCGTTACGTTCTTATTATCGTTTTTGCGTTGAGGTTGTCGTTGGCTGTTATTCCTTTCTTCATGTTGTTTGGTTAGTTTTCCTTCTAGTCGCATTTTATTCGCTGTTAATTTAGCACTGTAATGTTTTGTTTTCTGCAGACATTGATGTTTTTATTTTCTGTGGATTGAGCTGTGTCTTGCCTAATCCGTACATAATTGTTGGGACAATTTACGCTTGTATCTATATGACGATGGATACCTAAAACAGTGAATCTACAAGAAACTATACAACACTCAAAGCAACAAACACGATTGGAACTACTTTTGGATAAGTGGATAGTGATGTAATGTCGGTTTAATCTTCAAATGTAAGCTTATCTGCTTTTCTTTTTAAGTTATGCACTTGTTTTTATGAGTAATTTGTAATATTGCAACATTTAGCTATACGGCACCTAACACTTTTGAGAAATTTGAAAAATATGAAGGTCCAATTATCCCAAATTAGTTCGAATTGTGTTAACAGCAAGCATTGTGAACAACGTACATAGCTGGATACAAGATGGGCCAAACAAGAATCACAATACCAAACAGTCTTATCATATACCTACATTCACGTCCCTGTGCAAAGCTATGGGGGAAAGCGCCCTCACATCCGTGCATTTTTTTACGTATCATGCCCTGGTCCGGTGCCCAAATATTGGCAATCGCGTGCGTTTCATGAACTACCTCGATTCTGGTTGCTACGCGCGTTGCTATCCGCAAACGTTCCATTCGTACACAAAGCCAGCGCGAGATTAGGAAAACGTCAGATCGTAGTTGCGCTCGGCGACAGTGGAGCCGCGACGGTGACATCGTCTTATATTTCTAAATACCTATGAAATCCTATGTATTCTAAGTGCGTGCCTGTTCAGTAAATAAATTGACATCACGCCTTTGTCCTTCTTACACCTCGATTTCAGCCTGGATCTCTGTGGTCATGTATTAGTACGCATATTGCTTTGCGCGTTTAAGAATTCTGCGGGTAAACAAATGACGTCATTATGTATGTCAATCCGCGACGGGAAGCGGCCACTACTTTTCTGAAAACTTGACACAAATGGCGATGAATTTTTAATATCGCACGCATTTCATCTCCTAAACAATGGTGAATATTATGTAAACTACATATTTATCATTCCATAAGGTATATGATAAAACCTTTACGGCTCTGATACAGCTTTTGCGGGCCTTGGTCGTACGGCGTACGGGCCCTCGCACGCTCTCGGGCCCTTCCGCCGTACGACCTCGAGCAGCAAAAGCCGTATCAGGGCCTCAAAGATTAATATTAAAGGCCAACACATGATCAAAAGAGAGAGATACAGTATCAACCCTGTGTTCCCTCAACACCAAACAAGTACACAAAAATTAGACCTCGTTCAAAAAATGGCGAGGGGGGGGGGGTTAGTGGAGGAATTCAGGGCGGTTCGCAATTTTTTTTTTGGGGGGGGGGGGTAGTCGAGGGGGGACTTGAAAGTTATGCTCTGCCTATCGTGGACCTGAAAATATTATGCCTCCCAGCATTTTAATATCGTCCAATGGTTCTCATGTTAGTGATAATTAAACAAATCTAGAACCGTTTAGCCGCATTTTATGACTTAATCTCGAGAAAAGCTAAAAATGTATGAATGCAATTAAATTTTCCTAAAAACAAAAAGTTGCCCTTGTAATGGTGCAGGTGCTGCAACTGTTGATAATGTTTTCAATATTTCTATGCAATGCATCAAATACAGTTTCTTGGTGTGTCTCTACAGCATGCTGAAAAACCGATACCCGATTCTGAGGATGACAACTTACATTCTGAAAAAAGTACTTAAGGTGTACATAATGTTAGGAAGTATTGTACAAAACGAAGATTCAGTACAAGGAGACACATACAGAATAAAAATAAAAAAATAAGTACCGACTAAATAATCACGGAAACAAGTAACAAAGGCAAAATAAACGATGTAAAATAAATATCTAAAAAACGATTATATATATATATATATATATATATATCTATCTATCTATCTAGAAACGTGTTTTGAAAATATGACAGGTTCCCCATGTTGTGGTTATATATATATAGTTTATTTATAGTTTATATATATATATAGTTTATATATATATATATATATATATATATATATATATATATATATATATATATATATATATATATATATATATTATATATATATATATATATATATAAAATTATAATATGCTTAGCTGGAATCCGGCAATCTGATTGGCTGGAGCCGGGGTTTATATTCTCAACAAGAAGGCCTGCGCGCCGCGTAACATTTTTGAGCTCCGGCAAGATTCGAACGCCAACTTGAGAGCTAAACGCGCCATAATGTCGAACAAATCTATGGCGTCAGATTGATTTTGATTGTTGAATTTTAGTCTTGTGCAGCTTGACGAACCAACAAATGAAGAGTTACTGTAAGCAGCCGCGGCGGAGGCTATGTAACAACAACATAATTTTTTAAAGTTTTTTGAGCGTTTTTTTGGTAGTAAAATTCTTCAGGTTCGATGTCTAATCGCGATATCGATGCGTTGCGTAACCGTATTTTTTATGAATATTCAACTGTGAACGCGCGCGCGTTCTGAAATGTTCTTTTTAGAGTTTGTATGAGGCTGGGCGCTCCTCAACTCTCGTTCCAACTTTGGCTTCGCTCGGTGATTATTTCCCGCCAAATATGCTAATTTTCACCCCAGAGGTCTTATATCCGCAACCAAATACCCTCGCTCGCCGTTTATAACCTCTAAATATATATATATATATATATATATATATATATATATATATATATATATATATATATATATATATATAAAAACATGTGGTTTTCGCAATCTTAGTTGCTGATCAAGCAAATTGCAAATTTTTTGATGAACTTTTTCAGGAGTTACCTTGATTAACTACGTTATTCAGTAATCATTACTGTTAATTAAGCATTAGGTGTATTTCTTTTCTACTTGAAAATTACGCATATTTATGAACATTACAGCAACGTTCATGAAGTACTTAATCTGACGACTTGCCTTCATAGGTTACACATTTCTGTTTACTGTCATAGACTGACCTCAATGTGTATTTTCGTCCTCTGGTGACGTGATCTCCATCTGTGGCTCCCTAAACCCATAAAAAAACGTCCAATATGGCTATTCTCTCACACCCATCCACGTTTACGTTTTTTTTTGTACGGAAAATCCTAGTGAAGATACAACTTGTTATTGTTTTTGCGTTTTGCGAGCCTACAGAAATTCCTAAATCCCGCAAAAATATAAAGCTAGTTTAATCCCCTGTCATTCTGCTGTAATGGAAATATGCTCATTTCATTCTCTGGAATGGTACACATTCGCAAAAAGTACATTTACAGCTGTCACAGACTCTTTCAAGCTGCCAGCCATAATTGTGAATTTTCGCCTCGTCGATTCGGACCAACCACTTAGTCTTATGTCCTCTTCCACTCCTCTTGCACAAGAACGGTACAGCTTCTTTCCCAAAATTTCTCCGGGGACGAGTCAGACGATTCCGTCATAGATCAGATTATTGATTCACTGTATATTCTCCATCGGTGATTGGTTTCCCCCTTTCATTTGTCATTCAGACTGTTCGACGTGAAGGTTGGGCTGTCGATGAATGTTCTACGCTGTGTTAAATTGAAGCATGCTCCGAATCATGCTATGATCGATCTCACTTAAAGACTTGTATTGGCCAGGTTAGGAATTTAGTTTACATCACTCTACTGTTTTATATGTATTTCTATTTTAAATTTCGTACGCTCCTTAATCAGATTAAACACATTAATCCTTTTAGCAATTTGGATTGTAAGCATCATTGATTCCGCGAAAAGATCCTCCATCATTGATCTGGTAGGAAACTCCTACAAAAGCCACTTTAAATCCTTAACCTGGTTCAGATAGTCTCGTCTGCTCATTACATTACCCCATGTTATCACACTTCTTTCAATATTAAGGATATTCTATATTCTAAAAAGCCCATTCCGATGGATTTGCCATTCTCTAATACAGTTTTATCACATTTTTTTAACATAATGCTCTTACCCTAAAACTACACTGCCATTCATCTCCCCACTTTTAGACAACTACAAAAGTTGTAAAAGGCTTTTGAAACGAAAACACAAATTACTTCCACTGAAAAATTGATTCCGATCTACCAAAAATATTGCTAAATGTCGAATTACCCCCGACACAAAGCAAACCATAGCGGAGAGGCACATTCGTAATAAGTTTTCAATAAGTTTTGTATTATTTGTACACGATTTCAACTCTGCCTATGGCCTTAGACTACACTTGATTTGTATTGTATGCCAGGGAAACATTTAATTTCTTTCTTATGGCGTTATTTGCTTGTGATACTATTTGACTGAGCTAGCGCGAATACAAGCAATTGACCCCAATGAAGGCCATCAACTAAGACCGAACTTCACATGCACGGCGAGAGAAGCTTCAATTAATTTGTAATGGCACCACTTAATCTTTCTGTTGCTGTATAACATTATTTGGAGACTTTGATAAAGGCTAGAAGACCAGTCTTACGGGAGACTATGCAATGTCATGTTTCTTTCTTTTATACTGTTGGTATAAGACACTTTCTAATTTCCTGCATTACTTAGACCCACATATTTTCTCTTTTATATTAAAATGATAGCCGTAAGGGAACCCTATTCAAAGGTGGCGCCACAAGATACATTATAAGGGATTGGTAGTCTGGCATGACTTGTTCTCACTCTAAAGGGCATGCTCAGCTTCGAACACATGTCAAATACCCCTACAAATACAATTAAAACGGATCAGACATTCTACTCAAGGTGGTAATCATTATTCCTAGCCTAGAGGCTACATGCTAACGTTAAGTCCTGGACAACACTTTATTATCTTAGTTTCACGTAGTTCGTAGTTCACATATTAATCATTAGTCCCATCCTGGAGTCTCGCTCTTACTGTAAGTCTCAAATTGAACTTAATACCTAGTTCTACTACCATGTACATGCGCAAGGGATTACATTGAAGTTCCCGTGTACCTAAAGCAAAAGCCGAGCAACCTTTTCCCCGTTCAAGAATTATCTCCCCATATCCATTTTCATAATTTCACAGTTGTTTAGTTGGTTATTGCGATTTGGTAGGGGAAATAGTGACCAATATTTTGTTCTCGTGCCATTCACAATAGCTCTCTAGCTCATTTTCCTTGCTTCCAATCAGATATTTAGCAAGTTAGCATAAATTTCTTTGTACATAATACAGCAGTATTTAGGCCTATAGGAAATATTCTGGGAATGACCACTTCAATTCTGAAAAAAAACTTAAGGTGTACATAATGTTAGGAAGTATTGTACAAAACGAAGATTCAGTACAACGAGACACACACAGAATAAAAAATAAGTACAGACTAAATAATCACGGAAACAAGTAACAAAATAAGCAAATGTGGTTTTCGCAGTTCTAGTTGCCGGGCAAGCAAATTCCAAATTGTTTGATGAATTTTTCCAGGGGTTACCTTCTTAATATTAACTAGTATTCAGTAAATCATTACTGTTAATTAAACATTAAGTGTATTTCTTTGTTACGTATTGTTGAAGTCGACACATTCTTTTTACATGCTGGGATTTATGAATATTGCGGCAAAGTTCATGAAGTACTTAATCTCACGAGTTACACATTTCTGACGTTTACTGTCGATGACTAACCTTCCAGTGCCCTGTGTCATGTCGTCCTCTGGTGACGTATCTCCATCTGCTGCTCCCAAAACCGATTAAAAAACCGCCCAATATGGCTGTTCTGTCACATTTCTACCCACGTTTCCGTTAGTTTTTCGTACGAAAAATTCTATTGAACGGCAACTTGTTATTTTTTGGTGTTTTGCGCGCCTGCAGAAATTGCAAAATCCCGTAAAAATAATATAAAACTCTTTTAATCCCCTGCCATTCTGCTACAATGGTAACAAGCACATTGCGTTGTCTGGAAAGTACATTATTATGAATTTTCGCCTCATCGATTCGGACCAACCACTAAGTCTTATGTACTCTTTCACTCCTCTTGCACTACGACTATGCAGCTATTTAACAAAATGTCTCCGTCGTAGATCAGATAATGGTTAATATCGACTCATTATATATTCTGCGTTGGTGATTGGTTTTCCCCTTTCATGTGTCATTCAGGCTGTTTGACGGGAAGGTTGGCCTGTTGATGTATGTTCTGCGCTCTCTTAAGGTAGAACGCACCTCGGGGACAGACATTCGGACTCTCAAACTTTTGCAATTCTCTTCTGATATACCACATGTGGGGGTTCATTTTAAAGCTCTTGGTGAAAGAAAACTTTTCACCGGCTTAGTTTTTCGAAATTCGAAAATTTTTATTTTTCTCCATAGAGTTAACACAGGGATGGCGGCCATTTTGAATTTCTCATATCGGTAAATCTTGGGTAATTTGTTTCTCTCGTACCAAAATTTGCACGGTGACCCCCTATTTTTAATCTTGATTTTGAAAGAGAATGATTGAAAGATTCCTTGAGGAAAGTTAGAGCAAAAGTTTAAGTCTTTCACTTTCGAGGTGCATACTACCTTAAATTGGAGTCTGCTCCGAATCATGCTGTGATCGATATCACTTAGGCTGCATTCACAAACACCTTAGGGGATTTCCAAAAGATTCTCAGATTTTTTTCAAATATCCCCTAACAAACTCGCAATGTATTCAAGTCCCCCTTCTGACTTGCTATAATGTTGAAGTGCCCCTAAAAGGAAGGCAAAATGTGACCGATATAGCGCTTCTTCCAAAAATAACAAATCATAATACATGGAGTCTGTTGGGCAAGCTATCAACATTTTCCCCATAAAAACAAGCTATGTCTCTACATTAATATGTGTGTAATGATTCATGTAAATGTACTTTGCTTGAAGTGGCAGGTAAAAAGTGTATGTATGTACAAAAACTTTGATTTTTGGATTTCATCGATAATGTTGATTCACCATACATGTTAGTCTCTAAGAAAACTATGGGCACGTATTTTCCGATATAAAACTTGCAATATCGTTTCATGTATAGACGTTTGATAACTGATAAAAATATACTTGATTAGCAGGGAGTACTTACAAGTGCACATGTGTGCAAGAAATTTAATTTTGGAATTTAGCCGAAAATGTTGATCCACTATACGTTGGAGTCTATGACAAAACTCTGAATAATTTTTATCCCAATTTAAAACTTGCTATATTTGTGCATATTTTGACTCTGAATAATTGACATAATTGTACTCGATTTGAAGAGGGTGGCTGCAAGTGCATATGTGTACAAAAATTGATTTTGTAAAATGTTGATCCACTATACATTGTAGTCTATGAGGAAACTACGAATAGCACATAGGTTATCATCACCAAAAGGTTGTTTGACCTGAAACTTCCAATCGTTATTGATGACAGTATGCACTATTCAAAATAGTTTGTATTCTGTCAAAGTCCTCAAAAAATAACAAAAAATGTACATACGGCGACAGGAATATTTGACAATGACCAAGACCCAATGTATTGTGACGGGAGAATGATATTATTAAGTTATATCTCCCAAATTGTTACTGAAAGGTTAGTTGAATCTTTAAGGCGATACCGAATGATTCAAAGCTCTCGTTGGCTGCTATCGCTGGCAACGTTCCAAACGCGCACATTTGCACGTACAATATCTTACCCTTCCTGGGTTTTCTATGGATTTTCGACCCTAGTATTTTGAAAATGCTCAAAATCTTTCAACTCTCTCAGTTGTAAACTAGTTTAGCTGACTTATGGTAGGATTATTGAAGTCATACATGAGAATATAGATAAGCATGCGTTTCTAAAATTTCCGGACCGTTTATGAGATATCACCGTAAAACCCTTCAAAATTTCACAAAATGACACAGTAGATATTTTCCTGTTCAAAAATCGTTTGTACTTGAACAGATAATCTAATCCATGCTGGGGGCTCTAAACAGGTTTTCATTTACACCATCAGCTATTTCAAACAGATCATGGGCATCATCATCCTCAGAGCAGCTAGAGTCTCCAAACTCAAAGTCAGATATATAGTCTGATTCTAAATCAGTGTCCTGATCAGCACACTCAGTAGCAACTGCATTTGCAGCATCTGCCTCCTTTTACATAGTTTCCTGTTCCTGAGTAGATGTAGATTCAGTGACTGTCACATCATCTGTCAGCAACTCCTATTTTGCGTCTAGTAAAGCCATCCAGACAAAGTCTTTTGATGGATGGCATGATCATTACGGAACAGATACTGAGATAGCAGTTTAATGAAGACCGCAGTGTTCATTCTTTGCAGTGTTACCTTAGCTGTTCTTAGCGTGTTCCACGGCGATTTTATGAACCTCTGACTGACTGTGTGAGGCTAAATTCGAGTGTCTAAGGGAGCCGTCATTATTTACGGCCTGGGGGGGGGTCGGAGGAATTGCTGTAGAAACTCTAAAATTTCGAGTACCCCCCCTGCAAAACATGACGTGTTTGAGTAACCCCCCTCTCTGCTACAGAAAGTTTGAGTGCTCCCCCAGAAAAGAAAAACAATTGGGAAAGCTTAATATCTGGATTGCTGCTGCGACAGGCCCTGTACAGACCCTGATTAAACCCTGTGGTACAGGTCTGTGTCGGAAAGAGGTTCCATTGCTGTGACAAGGGCTGATGTATAGGTCTGTATCCAGTGTTCTGATGACATGCAGTGTTGTCTGTAGGATTATTTTACAAGAGGGTGAAGATTTTGTGCAAAAGCACCACAAGCGACCGCGGAAGCGTTCGCGGGGGGAGGACAGCAGATGCCCCCTCCTGCAGTTGGAGATTTCGAAAAATAGAGATTAAAATGGTGTTATTTGGTGGCACTTGGGGAGTATTTTTTCAGATTTTTTTCGTATAAAAAACTAAAAGGAACAGAAATCTGAGACAGTTTTCCAAAACTTATATTCCAGTTCTCTGATTTCAATGAAGATTACATTGAAAACGAAAAAATAGCGACAGACATACATTTATTCACATTTATCATTTATTATTATTTTCCTGTTATAAAAGATGGGTTTGTTGTCAAGGCATTCCACTGGTTTTAAACTTTATAGAATCAGAATTAGCTTGCTTTACACATTTTCCCCTATCGGTTACCTATACAATGTAGAATATAGAAAGCAGACGTTTCTCATGAATGATCAGGCAAGTATACCAATCTTTAATCAGGAAATACTGAAAAATGTGCTCAGTACTAGCCTCTAACATACGGCTTGCCACGTCGAATAGCTGATCATTCTCGTCTGAAGATGACAATAACGTGAAACACATAGTGTAATGAGATTTTAGATTTTAGTTTCTACTTGAAACCACCTGTATTGTGATATATATATATATATATATATATATATATATATATATATATATATATATATATATATATATATATATATATATTATGTGTGTGTGAGAGTGTGTGTGTGTCCATATACCTGGTATGAACATACATATCTCAATCATACATATTGCTGTTCTTTACTATTATTGTTGTATTATTTCATAACTGCACTAAATGCTCCAGTACATATCAACAAAATTGAGTAGCCCCGCTTCTTGTTCTCCACTTTTGAGCAACCCCCCTTTTAGCTATCGATTTTTGACTGTCCCCCCTCAGATTCCTCCGACCCCCAGGCCATAAATAATGACGGCTCCCTAAAGTTGTTAGCGTCAACCGCAAACGGACACTTAGAATAAGTTGAGAAATCAGATTTACGAGATATGCGGTTACCTTATGGGCAGAGAGATGGCCGTATGCACGTCGGCATAGCATAACAAGAAAACATCGTAGGGCAGTCATTTATGACACGTCAAGCTCGGACAATTCCCAGCAGTAGAACTCATACATGCTATGTGTTCAGCAACATTAACGATTGACAATTTCTGATCATTTGTTTGAATGTGTTTTGGTCATGATTGAATTTGATGTTATGATGTTCATCTTGCCATTTAACGAGCAAATCCATCCTTTTCACTTCAATCAAAATTTATCTCTATAAAACGAAACATACAACTAGTACATATGAATTAAACGTTCCTTTATTTCAGATCTAGAGAGAGGACAGGTTGTTGTAGAAAATTCATGTGATAAAGTTGATGTTTACAATCTATTGTATTTCGCGCTACTTCGTCGTTCCTGTTTACGTTAGCCATGTTTCAGCAAGAATTCAGCAAGAGTTATTAAAGTGAATTCAAACTTACAATAGTGTCCGTGTAATAATTATCCACCAGAATAAGTAAATTGGCTCCATTCCATTTCTCAACTGCGGTAAATTGCGCTGAAATAATCCTGTTCAGACTCTATGCACTCGACACGATGCGATCGACGACTTGATCAGCTGTTGTAAACAAACATGTATCAATGCGCCCAGACCAGCGGCAGAATATAAAAACATAGTCCCTTCGAAATACTGACAAAACTAATAAAATTTCTTTATTTTTAATTACCTTTTACATAAATATACGGTCATGGGAATATGATAAATCGGTTATCCAACGATATCAGCGCTTGGTTGGGACGTATTGCCACTCGTGAGGGTGCACGCCGCATCACACTCGTCTTCGACACGTGTGATGAGGTTCGCACCCTCACTCGTGGCAATACGTCCCAACCAAGCGCTGATATCGTGGGATAACCTCATAATGATCTACAATAGGTCCATAGGAAACTTTATTTCTTTAACTTTTCTTCTCACCATACCTCCTCGATTCAGTTCTGAGAACGTGATAACGCTTGAAAGTATGATGGACCCAAAATAGGATAGATCTGGTATCTCACTGACTATTTTCCAACATACACCTCACCGGACCTTGGTGCAAGGTCAGTTGTAATGTGACAAAACAACATGATTGTAATTACCAACACCGAGAGATGTCAAACGACCTTTATGCTGAACAGAAATTTCTCCAATATAATGAGATATTCTTCAGCAATCTATAATGTCAGCTGAGATATTTTTTCAGTAATCTATCATGTAAGCTGAGATATCTTTCAGCAATCAGTCATGTCAGCTGAGATATTCTTCAGCAATGATAATGTCAGTTGAGATATTCTTCAGCAATCTATAATGCCAGCTGAGATATTCTTCAGCAATCTATAATGCCAGCTGAAATATTCTTCAGCAACCTATAATGTCAGCTGAAATATCTTTCAGCAATCTGAGATATTTTGGGCAATCTTTCATGTCAGTTGAGACATTTTCGGCAATCTGTATAATACTAGCTGAAATATTCTTCAGCAATCTATAATGTCAGCACAGATATTTTTTCGCAACCTATTATCTCAAAAGAGATATTATTCAGCAATGTATATTGTAATTGTCAGCTGAGATTTTTTTCGGCAATCTATCTTTTCAGCTGAGATATTTTAGCACCCTATCATCACAGAAGAGATATTCTTCAGCAATGTATATTGTAAGCTGAGATGTTTTCGGCAATCTATCATGTAAGCTGAGACACTTTGTCAGCAATTTATAATGTCAGCTGGGATATCTTTCAGCAATCTATGATTTCAGCTGAGATATTCAACAGCAATCTATACTGTCAGCTGATTAGCAGCGAGAGTTCTGTGTATAGCTGTAGAACATAACTAATCGGCACGCGTGTGCGAGAAAAGGTTAGTTAACCTATCATAGATAGGAATCGGGCTGTGGATTGTAGAAGAAGAAAAAAATCATTAAAACATGATTTCTGCATCAGTTTGACGTAATACAAAAATGGTCTGACTGAAGCTATAGAGAAACAGACAATTATAGACAACGCTCGAAAAAAAATTAGTCACCTTTGGGATAACTGACAGATGTATTGTGGTTTCTATTTTACTGAAAACAAACAGCTTTGCATTCTTTGTGCAAATTTTGAAATAATAAATCCATTTTACGCAATTTCCGTTACATCTATTTGGCAGCCCGAAACAACAACTTTCATACCGATCCGGCTGTGTCTGTTTGTAACATTTTTCTGCAAATCATATTCACGCCAATCGGCAACATTTGAGCCTACGGAAATGGGCAGACTGCGAGAAATTGAGAAGAAAAGAATGATTTGAGGACGCAAGTCTCAGAATCTCGGTTTATGCGTTGTCGTTCTAATGTATTCTTTGCTAGAGAGTTGACAAAAAAGCAAGGCGTGCGCCCAAACGCAAAATCCTGTGCCACACCGCATATTCACTGAGTTTCGAACCTGTGCGTCCCCTTTACTTCAAATTGCTGGAATGCCGGTAACGAACCTAAAATTCATCGAGATACTTGTCTATTGTCTGCAGAAACAGCCATCACTTTTTTAACCTTTTAAGTGCTGTAACTTTTCTCGCAAAAAAATTTAGTGTAACACATTTTCCAATTAATATGTATTTTTCTGTACTTTTGTAATTTTGAAGCAAATAGACATCACATTTCAATGGCTACAGTTTCTTATCAAAATTTTAGCAAAAATCGGAAAGAAATTTGACTGGAGTATACTTTGTAAAGGCGACAAAAATTGACTTTGGCGCTCAAGGGTTAAATAAATGCCCTTCGCCGAAATGGAATAATGTTTTTATATTTTATTGCGAAAAATTACTACAAGATCTAATATTTATCGTTGGCATCAAATCTACACGGTTAACTTCTATCAAAAATTACACGAAGCCACTTTAGCACTTAAATCATTTTGAATCAAGAGAAGATTGAAAGTTTAGGAACTCATCATAAAATAGCTTTATGGTTATTCCGGCTGTTGTCTTGTCTGATTGTACTCTTACAAAAATTGACCTTTTTGAACCCAAGTTTCAAAGTCAGGGTTGTTATATCATACTTACAACCCTGAATCAATGCGGGGCCAATAATTTAACGACCTTTAAATGCTGGTAACATCTAGTCGTGTTTGTTTAATTTTACCATTTAAGTGTATTCTTACGAGTGAATTAATAATGAATCTAATCATAAAAATAGGTCCTTTACAAGATAGAGTTCAGGGTATTCAGTAGTTTTGCTGGAATGGACAACAGGGGAGTTTTCGTGACATAGGAAACACTGAATGGGTGATGTGGGTGCAACTCAGTGAACCAATATGTCGATGAGCTATAGTTTACCCTCCTGCTCTATATGTTGACTGAAGGCTAATCTTGTCCTGTTCTGAGTCAGTCAACCAGTGATTGCGCTGTCCTCACTGACAGGTCCATTATGCGCCAGCTGGTCTTGACAGATATCGGCTTATAGATGAATACTGTCATTTGAATCATCGGAACAAGAGAAAATGGGTGCCATGGCAATAGACAACGGAAAAATATTGAATGCTGATGTAGAAAACGCAAAAGAATAGAAGCTAACCAGAAAACACCTGCACGCCCAGTGTTTTCGCATCATATCATTTCAGCGCTCTGTCAGGCCAACTTTTCTGAAAAGATTACGAATGCGAAACATAATAAAGAGACAGTAAATACAATAATTGTAAACTTTATGACAAGTTTATTCATGTCTTCAGCTATTTTCTTCTCCTCGGCCTCTATATCCTGTTTAAATGCCCATAGCCTCTAATGCACGCATATCGCGTGTTGTATTTGTTTTCAATTAAACAAGGTCCTTTACTATAGGTAAGCGGACGAGTAGGAGGCGGTTTACGGAATTTAACGGTACAGTTTGCCAGTAAAACTCCGAGGCCCGCAGGGCCGAGGAGTTTTATGGCAAACTGTACCGATAAATTCCGTAAACCGCCGACTACGAGTTCGCTTACCGTGTTATACCACGAATTTGCCGAGTTTTAGAGCCTTGTTTGCACGCCTAAAGTTTTTATTTGTAATGTTAGTGCAGTGCACGTTGAAACTTTGGCAGGAAAACATTGACGCGTTTTGACACCTTGTTGAACGAAAGTATAAAAAAGCAACCCATGATTGGATAAAACAAAGTTGACATGTGTTGCTATTGTAGTGCGATGACGTGGTTGAGCACCTGGTTTTATTTGAATTGTATGAATTTGCTTGATTGGTTGGTTGGTTGGTTGAATGAAGTGAAAAGGTGTTTGCAGATCGACGTTAGAGTCACGCTTTGCTCATTTGGGTCGAAAACTTTGAGCAGCATACATGCAATTGCCGAGTCGCTCTACGATATGGCGGATGAAGTACAAATGAAAGCTGTATCCGGTGCACTTCAACTACCAAAGCCAAAGATGGAAAAGAAAAGTCCCCTGTCACGCCAGTGCTAACGGCCACAATCGGAAGACCAAGCTACACACCCACGTCAGAGAAAGGCGCAACAGAAACTGCAAGTACAAAAAAACAATATGTCTAGATCCACTATGACTGTGGTACTGCGTGTGTGTTTCCTATAGCTAGATTTAACTTTACCAAAGGCGACTGAAATCTCCACATTCAGTGTTGGCAACTGACTTTGAAGTCTTAAATTACAGCTTCGAATGATCATGATAACAATAACCCTAACACAGAAGTGATATTTGCAATCAATACCGTTATTTCACGGTGACCTGTAATTGATTTTGAGATGTACAGTCATGCAAAATTAATTCAGTCCGGTGATTCTTTTAAAGTGTCTTTACTCTGTACTTGATGGTGAAATAAATTCCTTCTGGTTAATGTCTCGCATTTGTTTTTTTACTCGTCGCCACGTGATTTTCTTTTGTTTAAAAAGTGTCCATTTTACAAGTTCTTTTGTTTAAAAGTGTCCGATTTACTAGTAAACCGGACAGTTTTTAACAAAAGATGCAATTCCGAGGAACATCTACGTTCCCTGATCTTTATATCCCAGCATATTGCCTGAAAATTACAGAAGATTGTGCTAAGTATAAAATCTCAGGGTTGTGCTCTAAGACTAGACCTATACCATGAACTATCATACATCGTGACATAGCATTACTGCGCGAAGCTATTGAGAGAAAGTTTAAACCTGCCTCTGCTTTCCCATGATGCATTTTAATCGTAGGTTAAAGGTCAATTTGCCGACACGTTTATTGTATGTAACAGAGTTTACTACTTTCACTCTCAAAGTCATTTCGAGGGGTTCTGTGTTCAACCATAGACATCGGGGTGGAAGACAGCCCCACTGTGTATGGTTAAACTGGTCAATATAACCTGTACGTGTGCAGTGTGTAAATGTCTCGAAATTAAGTTATACACGTTTGCTCGAAAATTGCTTATCGAAGCTTTCAATCATTCTCGTACCAAATCAAGAATAAAAATCGGGGGTCCCTATGCAAAGTATTGTGCCAGAGAAATAAATTGCAGACATTTGAAAATCAAACCGACCGCCATCAAAGTGTTAGCTCTACAGGGAAAAAACAAAAATTCGCAGATTGGGAAAATTGGTCTTACTTCGAGCACTTCAGAATAAGCCCTACAAATCATAGACCCGCATATTTTCGGAAAATTGAGAGTCCGAGTATTTCTACCGGAGGCGCATTTTACCCTCATGTCATTATTTGAAAATACTGCGCTCAGTGTAGCTCTTGCGCAGTACTTTCTTGTGTTTGTAAGCATAATTCCATATCCATCTTATAGTTTGTTACATTATGCCCAAATACAGAACATTTGATCGAAGCCTCATTATATCTAAAGAGTGCAAACATTTTGTCAACGTTTACGTTGGAGACATCAGAGAAACCACCAAATACGTAATACAGGACCGGATCATCAGATCTTTAGACAAAGATGGCCAAAAATCTTTAAAAAATCACAATGAAAGATTTCTTTTGAAAGAGTCATCAAATTAAAAAGAGCCCTCCACCTGACCAAAGGGTATAAATGATACCGCACGATAATATAGGCTGTAACTGAACGCAAACCTTTTCATCTTAGTTTTGTTTAAAGTGCAAGTATTCCTTTTACTTCTTAAGTGACTTTACTATCCACGGAGATTGCGAATATCTGAAAGGATGACGTCAAAGTTTCCTTCTTCGTTAATCCCACCACACTACAGATCCGTGGAAATGTGTACAAACATAACTTACCATTCTTCTTTTAATTTATCGTGTAGTGTAAGAACGAATATAATCTGAGAACGCAAGCTCACATATCAGGGCAGAACCATGCAGTCCCACGAAGAGACATATTTTCAGTCGGTGTTATCAGATACTCATAGGTAAAGTAATGGAGACAGCATATATCTTTAATCTACGTTTTTATTTAGGAAGCAAATAAGTAATGATTACATTGGAAAAAAAACATCCTGTCTAATTCCACTTGTTAATTTCAATCGGCATAGATTACGTATTATATCATACCAGTATATTGATGGCACAAATACAGCGATCTGATTGGTCGAGACGCGAAAAGAACCATGGTACATTGGCGATACACCACGGCAGGCATACGAGCGAGCTCTGAGCTTGAGCAAAAGTCCGTTTTTGACGTTCCACGCCAGAATTTCAATATACTGTTATGATATAATAGCAAAAATCACACCCAGCGACGGTATACCACTCGATTTTGACCAGTTCACTTCATTTATGCACTCGCTATCACTCGTGCATATATGTCGTTAACTGTTCAAATCTCGTGGTATACCGTAGCTGGGTGTGCTTTATGCTGAAATATTACAGCGGTCACATCTTTAGACATGAAGTGACGAATGTTTACTCGGTCAATTGGTATTCCATGAAGATGAAACTTAATCTGATTACGAAAAACGTAGAAATTAACAAAAGAGTAGGAATTAAATATCAAGCGAATGGTTGCTACTTGTTTTGTAGAAATAATAATCAATCGTAATCGGATAATAATATCGATAATATGTGATAACACGTATTATATCGAATCAGCTGGAATATAACCATGTCTATATTCGCATTATAGTACGGTTCGAACAGGCACGAGCTCTCAGCTAGAGGAATTTCGCTTTTTGATGTTTCATGCCAGAATTTCAATTGCATATTTTGATATAGTAGCAATAAACCAATTCAGCAACGGGTATACCACTCGATTTTGAACACTTCACGACATGTGCACGAGCGGTAACGAGTACGTTGTGAAATTGTCAAAATCTCTTGGTTATTTTGCCGTGGCTGTGTGGGGTGAGATATCACAAATAAAGAGTTAATCTCGGATATACACTTCAAAGTAATATGAAGACTAAATATGTTTCTAAGTACTTTAAAATACAAACTATATCAGAAAAAACAAGGACGTAAAGCCTTTGTCGTTAAAAGTGACATAAGATACATAGTTTTTCACTACGTGTACATCTCAATAGAATAACAATGTTGTGATAAATGTAACACATTACCCTTCGAATAAATGTGCAACACAAGGCACAGAACAGTGATTTTTCAGCGTTCCAAAACCTCAAATGACACTACAGCAACATGACATTCCCATGTGAACTATTGTTAATGTAGCAATGAATGAGCGCACGTTGAAACATCCACAAATTGTATCTTATAACTTGTACTAGGGTCTTTCTACATCAACAATTTGCAATCGTATGGGACGGCCGTTTTTCGCAACCAACTAATATTCAGTAAAGAGATTAGGAACCTTCATTATGAAATATCAGCATACGGAAAATACTATCTGATTTGGAATGGGAAGTGCAGAAGCCTTGTGAAGAAGTCTTGGGAAGTGTAGGCCAGATGCCTGCATTTAAACTATTTTTATCGGTTCTGAAATCTGACAGTCTAATTTCAGGGAAGTATTTGCTTCTGTACCTTCAACGACCTCAACATTTTAATCATAATACCACAGTTCTGCATGAAAGTAGTACTTCAGTTTCTACAGCTGGTAACAATTAAATAAGAATAAAAGAATGAATACAATAATAGTTGTACTTAAAATTATCCGGCTAGCATCATTGATCTCAAGGCCTTGAAAAAAGAAAGAAGACATAGACGAATGACCATGATAAAACGGTTAGCAGGTGAGTTTTAAAAAACTCAATTTCAAGAAACCAATAATAGCAGATGTGAAGATTTGAGGTGAACATTGTTCAAAGTTTTAGTATAATAATAAGTAATGAAATGACCTTATGCCTATTCAAATACAGTAAATTTTCGATCACGTTCGAACTCACAACATACAGCACCCAGTCATCTAGCGGAGTCAAAGACAAACCGTTCGGCTAAATCCCCTCTGTCAATAAAGAGTGATTCTATAACATAGCTAAGTTGTTAAAATTTTCCTGACTACGGCCCCAGTTCAGGAAGCATTCACACTCTTGCACTCTCACAATCTCACACACCACACAAAACTTTATCGAAGCACACAAACGTTTTAAAAATATCACGTGGTACTTAAAAAACATATACCAAAGGAGGTGCAAGGGTGGTTTCATTAACTGCTTTACAGAAGGAATTTACTCAAAGTAAAGTAGTTGCTTTTTTCAACTCTAACAAACTGTAAAAGGCTCTTGCCGCATGGATGAAAAGATCGTGACAAGCACATAGTGGAATCAAATTCATTTGGTTTTACTAACGATTTCAGTTGGAAGTCTTCTGCCTTCTATATATCTTAATGATTCACTATAGAGAATCTACATATTGTCTGCTACTGTTACCTCAAACGTTGCTCGAGCTTCACCATATTTATTCCTTACAATGAGTTGAAATGTTCGTGTGGGATACTTAGGCGCTTCTTGGCCTAATTTTTGGGCAATGGTCCCCTTGTCGTCCCTCAACTCGAGAAAATCAGGAAGTTCAGGCGTAACCAACCATATCTGCCCACTGACACTGCCTATCTGCCTAAGATAAGGATAGAACTTTCGATCTCTGTCATTTTTGGTTAGAAAGATATTTGGAAAAGTGAGTCTTTCAGGTTTCATACCCTCCATGCTTAGTGTCCAAGGAATTGCGACGTTTGATGCAGAAACTGAATATCCATCAGAATACAAAAAGAAGCCTCGCCTTCCTACATTCTCGATGGTGAACGGTCCACTCACGAGATGATCTTCTGAATCAAACTCGACCTTATTAACACAAGTCACAGTCCAACGTTGCTGTTTCTGTTTATCCTTGTCAGTTTCAGGTTTTTGCATCATTATTTTCGCAGAATCATCAAGGGTAAGAACAAGGACCTTCGCAATGTTGTCCGAATCAAATACTCTACTAGCAAATAACGAATCGCCTTTATAATCTGTAGACACACTTAACACAGTATCATACCCATAGGAGAGTGGACCAATGATAAGTGAACCATCAGAACGTATGGTTAGAGACTGTGATTTATTTTCAGTACCTGGAGCCAATGCCACACCAACATCTCGTGGCTTTCCATCTTCATCAAAAATGACTTGGAAATAGTCAACAGCACTTAAAAATTCCATAAAATAACCTCCACTCTTTACTGCCTCGCTGTCAACAAATTCATCAATGGGGTTAGGAGGCTGCTTGTGGGTGAACAAGACAACAAACATGACGACAACACCAGCAATTGCTGCAAATATCGAAAAAGCACTGGCAACACTACACATGGTGGCAAGACCAAATCCTCCAACAGTTGTTATTCCTTCAGTCACTGCCCATCCAGCGGCAACAGATACCAAATTTAGGACAGCAGATGCTAGAAAGAGGGAATTCATTGCTATTGACATAGGATCATGAGACTCTCCCAAAGCAATGCCGCTGAGTACAATACCAAAGATTGCCATGGCTGCTGCGAATCGAGTCGCCATGAACTCACCAAGATTCCTTCCAAATATTTTACAAAGTCTAGGATATTGTACCTCCAAGGCTAAGTCCTGTGTTATCAATCCTTCTGCCATATTCATGGCTACTTCTGCATCAACAGCTACTGACGTTGTTGGAGTAGAGCTGTTACGGAGAATCCAGCGGCCAAAGTTAGAAGTCACAGAATTTATGGACAATTTTATCTCTGCTCCAAAGAATACTTTAAAGGAGACCCATAAGCTCTCACCTGCTTGGAAGGCAAAAACTGCTTGGATTCCTTTTCGTATGAAGAGTGCAGTAACCTTTATACAAGAGGCGATGAAATCTGCTCGCTGAGCTGGGGACATGTCATCGAAACTGACGAGGCCAGTCGCAAGCTGCACAATAGTAGATGCAGCACTACCTAGGAGAATGAAATTACCCATGAAGGCAGCTGCCTGACCAAATTTTTCTACAACTTTATTTGTAAATGTCGTACACACATTTATCCAGCTGCTAGACCCAATGGTAGATCCTACATCATACAAAACTTTTAAGTATTCTTTGATGTTGTTTTTTGCCAGCTCTTTTTCTATTTTTTGAGCGTATTCCTTCATTTTTGGATTTGTGCTATTGACATAAGTATCTACGAACTGCTTTGTGATTAGTGGAACAAACATACTTATCTCTTCAAAATCGTTTGAAACATCAATAAATGATGGAAGCAGGGAAGTAAGGTCGAAAATGTGCATGAGGTCGATGAACTCCTGCATGAAAAAACCAGAGGGATCAAGAATACTCAAGATACTTGCATAGCGTTGGAGATCCTCTGTTATACTTTGGGAATTATTCCTGCCTTCTATCATACTCATTCTGAGCATGGAAAGGTAGTTTGGGGACGCCAAATAGGTGAAAAGCGTGTGGGACCAATACTGCCCCTGTAGACCTCTTTGACGTGTGTTCTCAACTATACCCAACATTTGTTGTAATTGTTTCTTTTCATCCTCATCAGTTGGTTCACCGAAACCTTCCTTTATTTGTTGCATCCATTTGTCACTTGCTTTATTGATATTGTCTCGATGGTGTTCAGTATTAAGGGATTGGTCTCGTAAAAAATCTTTCATGAGAGGGAACATGTTTTGCCACTCATAAGAGTATAACCTGGTTGTCTGGTCACTGTAGATCTCTGCTGTACCAGTGTATTCTTTCATCACTGCCTGCGCTCTTCGTGCATTTAGATGTTTTGCACTGTCCCTGTCAGAGGTGTTTAAGGCACTGACTAGATAAGGGACGGATAGCTTTGCATACCATTCTGCGTTGGCCACATTATCTTCAGCTATGTCTTGTATTTCACCGAGATCCGGTGGGTCTTTTGCTATGAAATCGTTCAGGTAATCCCGAGGCATGTAGTATTGAAGGATTTTATAGAATCCTTCCATTGCGGCCTGTTGAATGACATCCACACGACCATCTTTCGAATTCGCGTGAGGACGCATATTCAAAAGGTCGTATATTGACAAATCGTATTGTGATTCAGGACTGGCATGAACACGAAATCCTTCAACTCCAAAACTAGAATGTGTTACAACAGTGCCATCTGGAGAAAATTCAACAAAACCTGTCTGAGGTAAATTCGCCTTTGAGGACTCTTCTTGAGTGAGATCTTGCCACCAAAGTTTGTCACCGGAGATTCCAGATTTTTTTGGCATTGCACCATCTATCACAAGCCTTTGTCGGTGTGTTGTTAGTAAAGTATGAAATGAACCTGAATGATAGACTTTGTATGTACCAGCAATAAAATGATTCTGAGCTGTACCTTTTATGGCATATACTTTCCCCTTCAGGGATCGTTCATCACATAGCATTGCACCTCCTTTGATGTTTTGAGCTAATTCATCAAAGTCAAATACCATCTTGAAAGGAAAGATATTATTTTTGATACCCATGTCTGGAGGTTGGTAGCCACCATTTAACGAAAAAATAAATTTACCAGAGCCTTCAAGCTTAGCAGAAAATGCAGTATCAGGTTGAACATACCAATCCTTTTCCTGATGGTTGTCATGGAAGAGAACAGCAGTTTTCCATATTGTGTCGTCTCCACTTTTCCCATTATCTTTAAACCAATAGGTAAACGTCATTGCATCTTCATCCCATGTTGCGTTTCTCCATTGTTCTGAATCAGTGTTCCATTTCAAAGTGAGCTCAAACCCATTGGCAACATAGGCCCCAGCATTACTAGATAATGCCAACGAGTACGAGGGATGTAAGTAATCTAGTTGCACGGCACCCATTTGAACTTCATCACCGATCTGCATGGAGCCAGCACCAACTCTTGCATCATCACTGAAGCCAATATGGCCTGCCATGTAATGATCTCGTTGTCGTTGTTTCCATACCAGCTCGTTTCGTTTGTGAATCCATTGCCAGTTGGCATGGTGTATGTGCACATGGTCGACAAAGAGAAGATCTTTGGTGTCGTTTGGCCCATCTTCCCCTCGTATTATGGTAACAGTGTGTCCCTGGTCATGCCAATTATTTGGATCATGGGCTTCAGATTTATTGTTTAAATCTAGATGCCTCACTGAGTACGACTTGGACGCATTTGATTTGATGTTAATCTGAAAACAATTAAATACTAAAAGTAAGTTCCCTTAGCTCATTTTTGTGTAATATAACAGGAGATGGGTCATCCACACCACAACAAGCTCTCAGATTTAGAATAGCTTTTTCCAACTGATGTTGGAAGAAAGTTTTGAAAATTGCCAGCTAGAAATTACTTTTCGGAATGAGGCAGCTCACTTTCTGCAAAATTAAAGATCCTTTGTAGATTTAAAATTGCTGTAGTTTAGTCAGAGAGGTTTTACAAACTTCCTTATTGTAACCATTCTATGAGTTATTTTCATAAAAGTTCCGTTTGTAGCTTCGGAGTTCGATTTCGCTATCTTACAAAATTGCCATGACACCTGTCAGCTCATACAAAATACACGACTACGTTCTTTAAAGTTTAAGACATCGTGGACAAGATATGAAAGATACGAAATTTATAGCTTACCATACTGAACACTGCAACTTATAGTCAAAGATGTTCAGGAGTAGATGGTTGCGGTCTCCAGTGATCTGTAGAGAAATTTTCAATTTCATTAAAAAACCAGTTGCATATCAAATGAGGTACCATTATTAAGTTAGTATTACATTGTAAGTATTAACAAGCATGAACTTAACTTTTCTATAGTGAGGTCGATCAATCGATGGAAACAGGTGTCTGTTCACAGCGGTGATGAAGTAAAAGTGAAATAATAGGGGATTCCCTCACATGCTGTCTCTGCATTGAGCTCCGTATGTGTCCAAGGAGAGTGTCAGCGAAGTATGGCTGCAATTTTTAACGTTGTTTACTTTATTTCCTAGTTAAGTTTCTTACCAATATAAAGGTAGAATGAGCTCCATAGGTATTCGGAATCCCCAAGTTTTACAACACTTTCCTAATCTACAGCTCATGTGGGCTCTTTTTGAAGCTTTTGGAGTAAATAATCTTATTTGCGTAAGTTCACTATATCTGTGTCAGAGGTGAAGTTGGAACTTTTAGCCCTAAATGAACATAAGGCAATGGGTGATGATAATTTGCCAACGATAGTTTAAAAAAAAATGTGCTGGTGCACTTTCCATTCCACTAACTTTCATATATAATCGGTCTATCCATGAGGGAGTTTTCCCTACAAAGTGGAAGAAAGCTTTGGTTGTACCTATACACAAGAAGGGTATAAAAACTAACGTTAGAAATTATCGCCCAGTGTCCCTTTTGTCAATTGTTTCGAAAATGTGTGAGAAAATGATTTCAAGGCATGTATATAACCATGTAAAGTGTGTTTTGTCTGAACAACAGCATGGTTTTTTGCCTGGGCGATCATGTGAATCTAATCTATCTGTCTTGCTTAATGAAGCTCGTATTGCTGTTAATGAGACAAGACAGTTGGATGTTATATATACAGATTTCTCCAAAGCTTTCGACAAAGTAAATCATAAATATTTAGTTACAAACTTAGTAAGTATGGAATACAAGACGCCCTCCTTGACTGGTTAGTAGCTACCTAACTAATAGATCCCAGGTAGTTAATGTTAAAGGGTGTAGATCAGACCCTGTCTTAGTTAAGTCCGGGGTTCCGCAGGGGTCACAACTGGGACCACTGTGTTTCATTCTTTATTTAAATGATATATTTGGTAATTTTAAATGTGGCTCCTTAGGCTTTGCAGACGATCTGAAGTTGTTTAAGATAATACGTAGTGTGAATGACTGTTCAATGTTACAAGAAGATATCAATTACTTGTCCACATGGTCTGAGAAATGGAAAATGCACCTTAATTATGACAAATGTGTAGTACTTCGTCTTTCATTGAAAAGATTGCCAATTGAGAGGGATTATAATATTGATGCTCACAACTTGAAGACTGTTTATAGTTACAGTGACCTAGGCGTGACACTAGGACACAAAGTTAACTTTTTCAACTCACGTTGTTTCAATTGTCACTGATGCTCGAAGACTACTTGGCATGCTAAAAAGGTTTGGCAAACGGTTGTCAGTGGATGCATTGCTCGTGGTTTACAAAACATTCATTAGAACTAAACTCGAGTATGCATCAGTTGTTTGGAATAGTATTGACAAAGTGTACTCAGACAAACTGGAAGCTGTACAGCGTAACTTTGTTAAATATTTGTGTTATCTTGTAAATGTAAGGTTTGATGATTATTCATATGATGATATGTGTGTTATGTTTAATTTACCAATGCTGTCTAAACGGCGCACGTATTTTGACCTTGTTTTTCTTCACAAATCAATTAATGCCCTTCTTGATTGCCAACCAATTTTTAATTTACACATTCCTGGGCGATCAACTAGACAGAAACGGACATTTCATGAACCTGGTGGTAGAGTTAAATTTACTAGCAATTCACTTTTTAATCGCATTCCAAAGCTATATAATAGTTTTTATCAATGTCTACCAATTTTTAACATTCCTGTTTCGAGTTTTAAAGAAAAGCTAAAAGCATTTGCTTTTGAATTTTTACTTTGTCCTTGTTGTGCATGTCATTTGTTTTAACTTGCTTTCTTGTCCTGTAACATCATGTTATTTGTATTTTTTACTAAAATCCTCCTGTAAGTGCGGATGTATATGGTTTTTAACTGTATCATATCTGTGTTGGAGTTCGAAATAAATAAATAAATAAATAAATTATGTTTTGTTAATATAAAAAAAATCCATAGAGTTAACATGGGGATAGAGGCCATAATGAATTTCAAATCGGTAAATTTAAAGCACTTTGTTCCTCTTATACCAAAATTTCCATCCGTGACCCTGATATTTATTCTGGATTTTGAAATAAATTAGTCAAAGTTTCCTCGAGAAAAGTTTGAGCAAAAGTAAACGTCCTGTAAGTTCGAGGCAAGTACTACCTTAATCATAACACTCAAACACCAGATATGAACTGAATGTGCTCACGTGGTTTACAACAGGTTCATTACATGGTAGTACGCTTCACTGAAAAATCAGATATCTGTCAGATCATTATATGTACCAGGTTTTATCAACTTTTGCACAGTACTCTTCACTTCACTTCACTTCACTTAAATGAGCTGTTTTTCAACTAGACACTGCTCAATTCTTCATGGGACGATTATATTTCTAGCGTTCAACATCTATAACATGTTTCATCAAATTTAATGCAGTAATTTCGGAGTAATATCACTAAATTTCATTAAATATGCAAATGAATCCTTAAGTAACTTGACACTGATCAGTGCTTCACGCGACAATTAGCTGTTTAACAGATCAATATCTGTAGCAGGTTTCACTATATTTGATGCCATAATTTTAGAATTATCTCACCTATTACAAAGTTCGTTATATATGCAAATGAATTTTCAATTAACTACACACATTTAAATGCTTCACAACACAGTCAGATATGTGTCGGATCAGTATCTGCAGCAGATTTCATCCAATTTGGTGCAGTTATTTCAGGTTTATAATACTAATATAACTCTTAATCTGGTGATGAAGTCGGCATTTCAATCTGAACGGCATTCTGTTATAAATGTCTTACACAGTAAAATGTTAACATAAAAGTTCGTACTTTCATATAAGCTTAATTTATTCAGGCCACCATTTCAGAACAACAGAGTGCCTGCGATATACATCGATTAAAACGACTCCTTGGTCAATGAGGTTCTGCAGCTTGAAAGATTTCGATCGTGTTTTAGCCGATATCTTATCAATCAGACCGATAACCTATCTGATATCAAATGAAATTTAACATCCCTTACTCAAGTTTTTTCATGTCTGCCCTTGTTCTTTATCCGTGAGGGACTTGGCGGTTTCTTTTGTCGTAGGTGGGGATCTGTAAATTAATCGGTTTCACTCTGCATTTGACGTTGGTGATAGGGTATCACCACGTTTTTGAAATGCTCAATAGCGAAGTGTCAGTGTTTTTTGAATTACTACACGGAGTCATATTGCCTAAAATGCATTGTACCAGTCACGAATTTCATCATTTAGTAGCAGTTTTCGGCGCTCATAACTTCAATAAATCATACACATATTTTTCAGCGTGCCTTGGGGCGCGTACCTTCAGTATATCAGACATATATCAGTGATATTTGGACTTTTGAAAATTGAAAGTCTGTTTTGCGAAGTAGGCCGGGCCCGATGCAGGCGGCAGAAGTTGCAACTGAAAAATGACCTGAGGGCAACGCTGCCCTCAGGGCAGTTCAGAGAGGAGTAAACACGAGCACAACATTCAGTGACGTCACTGAGGAATTGTATGTCTGCCTTTAGGGCAGCTCAGATATATTGCTGCCCTCATGGCAGATTGGCAGATAGAATAGGAAATGTATGTCTGCCCTGAGGGCAGCTCTGGTATATTGCTGCCCTCAGGGCAGATTGGTAGATATACACTGTGCAATACTTTAAGGATAGGAAATGTATGTCTGCCTTGAGGGCAGCTATGGTATATTGCTGCTCTCAGGGCAGATTGGTAAATATACACTATGCAATGCTGTAAGAATAGGAAATGTATGTCTGCCCTGAGGACAGCTCAGATATATTGCTGCCCTCAGGGCATACATATATACATTTCCTATCCTTAAAGTATTGCATAGCGTATATCTACCAATCTGCCCTCAGGGCAGCAATAGTTCTGAGCTGCCCTCAGGGCAGACATATCTATCCTATCATTACATCATTGCATAGTGAAAAGCTACCAATCCGCCCTGAGGGCAGCAATATATCAGGGCTGCCATCAGGGCAAACATACATTTCCTATTTTTCAGCATTGCATAGTGTATATCTACCAATCTGCCCTGAGGGCAGCAATATATCTGAGCTGCCCTCAGGGCAGACATACAGTTCCTATCCTTACAGCATTGCATAGTGTATATTTACCAATCTGCCCTAAGGGCAGCAGTATATCTGAGCTGCCCTCAGGGCAGACATACAGTTCCTATTCTTACATATCATTGCATGCTGCATAGTGCAGTGACGTCAATGAATTTTGTGCAAATGTATACTCCGCTCTGAGATGCCCTGATGGCAGCGTTGCCCTCAGGTCATTTTTCAGTTGCAAGTTCTGCCGCCTGCCGGGCCCAATATCCTTTTACGTGTATTCTTTCCTAATATCTTATAAACAAGCCCGATCGCCTATCTGATATCCAATGAAATTTAACATCCCATCATGTCCGCCCTTGTTCTTAATCTGCAAGGGACTGGGCAGTTTCTTCACCTGGGGAAGGGGGATTCATGGGAGGGGGTCACCCTGGTTTTTACATTGGTGATGGGGGTCATCATGTTTTTTGAAATGCTCATTTCATATCAAAAGGTGGGGGTCAGTTTGTTTCTGAATTACTATACGGAGTCATACTTGCCTAAAATGCATCGTACCAGCCACGAATTTCATCGTTCAGTTGCATTTTTCGGTGCGCCCTTCGGGCACATAAGTTTTATATCAGACGTATATTTAAGGTGCGTCCTCCGGGCGCGTAACTTTAATATATTAGACATACACTTTTTGCCACGCACCCGGACGCATAGCTTCATTATTACTTATTATTGTGTGAATGCATGGGTTTATGTGTTCGAGAGCAGGTGACAATTTACCCGACACCAGGAGGACAAATTGTCTTCTGCTGCGAGGACACATAAACCCATGTATTAAGGCAATAATATTTTCATTACATGCCTCTTCACAGTTAACGCTATATGACATTTGGTTCCATGCTAGGTATTCTCAAACGATTTTAACATTATCAACCAGCATCAAACAGATTTTAACGAAAGTCAAAATACCCATGCGCGTATTGATATTTTACAACTAGCGTGAAGCGCCTATCGTAACTGAAGGTATTTCCGTCATGGCTGACAACATTGTAGAAGACAATCACGTTGGTGAAATGATCGAGTGGCTAATGTCTAGTGGCTAAGCTCGACGAACTTTTGGGACCAGTGCCCGAAATAGTGTACCCGATGAAGTTGACGATTTTTATACGAGCGAATCAGAAGGAAGAATACGGTTAAGTTTACTGAACGTGATGTCCGTAGATGTACCGAATGCAGTGAGACACGCCAGCTGGAGTGCATGGAACAGACCAATCTAAATGAATTACTTAGCAAGTTTTTCATTTCGATAAGAAAGATGGATGGCAAAGAATATGAACCCTCGACCCTGACCAACATGAAGTGCAGCCTAGAGAGATACCTTCGTAGTACGAATTACTCAGCAACTTTGAACGACCTATTTCATTAACTGAACCAAGCGATAAGAGCGAAACAGGTTGATTTGAAAGGCCATGGTAAAGGAAGACAGGAGTTGAAGTCGGAAGAAATTTCACAGAGGAGGAAGAAACTATTGGAATAAATAATCCGCAGAGCACGAATTTCACCATGTTCTTTTTATTCGGAAAACACTTTGGAATGAGAGGTAGAAACGAGTGTAACGCCCTAACCCTGTAGAGATTTTATCTTTAAGCGTCCCTCACGTGGCCAAGGCGTGTAAAGTTCATTGACTCAGATCGTACGAGAAGCAGATAAGAGATAGTGTGATAGTTTAATTAATTATTGATTAAGATTTCAATGAGAACAATTTAGAACGGGACATTCCATGGTGTGATCTTATTTAATCTTAAAGGCGGAGCCTCCCTTTAAAAGGGCGCCAACCTATGGCGGCGTTCATTGTGTAAGTGGACATCAAACAGGTAACACGAGGGCACACGCTCCAGAAAATGCCACTTTTTAGTTTTTTCCGACCGCAAAAACGCTGACAGACGGCCGAGCGGTCAGCACAAAGCTGCTGCCGATCAAACCCTGTGGTTATATTCAAATTCTAACTTGACAGGACAACGTTTTTTAAGGAAATTGGAGTGTGGTGCTGAGGAATAAATGACCGTTGGCAATTTGAACCGACCGTCAATCAAACGGTTATATAAGCTCTGTTTGCAGGATTAGCAAAAGGTGACAAAAGATTGAGACCAGTTTGTGTAATTAATGTTATAAAAATCAAACATCGTACTGGCCATGTGTTTGACTGGGAGGAGAACTCCACTAATGAGAGAACCTGGGATTGAAAAGTGCGGCTTTAAGAAACAATCAAAGACTGGCGGGAAAATTACCACGTGATAACTTTTTTAATTATGTAAGTCTTGAGATGTATTTAACTTTGTAGATAACTTGGACTTGATGGACTAGAGATCAGACCTTTGACACAATGACAGTGAACGACACGGTCGCCATCTTGAAATAAAGTACAAGGTTGTGTTACGATCTACATCTTGGTGTGTCAGCTTCAGTTACTGAAAACATTACGATTCAGACCGGTACCTCAACTCGTAATTCCCCTAAATACGAGCGCGACACGAGCATCGGCAACTAAAGTTTGGCGACATCGTGACCGGCCGCGATACCGAAGGCAATGAATATCTAGAGTTTCACGAGAGATGCACAAAAACAAGGGATGGAACTACAACAACTGCACGAGAATTCGCCCCAAAAATGTTTGCCACGCCAGGAAATCCTAAGCGAGATCCCCGTAGCGCTTTATCGTGAGTACGTGAAACATCGACTGCAAGAAAGTTTAAATCCGAGTTTGACTTTTACCTCACATGATCACGTCTGACGTTTGAATTCATGCAAGGCCATGAGGTAAGAACACTCTCGGAAATTTGATGGCAAATGAAGCTTGTATATCGGGTCGAAAAACACTCAGTGCGTAAAACTTGTGCGTTTATCGTCTGCCGGTGTTGCTCATAAAATTGCGAAGCTGACAGGTCATCAAGAATGGGCTGGCCTCCAGCATTATGACCACGGACTCGATCTCAGTGAGCAGAAACTAATTTCTCACATTCCTGGCCGCTGGGAGTGCGGGATCGACGGTGTGAGAAAAATCGATCCCACACTCTCAGATATCGTACCACACTCTACAGTAGATATTACACGAGCTCTGATTTTATGATAAACAGCCTTTTTCGTTGCACGCGCAAAATGTTATCCAGTGGCACGACAAGTAATACATGGACCAAAACTTCAAAGTAAGGGGTGGACCATTTGATATCCTGGAAGATTTAAAAAAAAATATTACCAGTGAATTTCATTGAAAAAAAAATGAGCCAGAGGGGGCTAAGGAAAAAAAGATGGCTCACTAAGGTGAAAGAAAAAATCCATCAAAAGTTACTTTCTTGAACACAGTTTTTTATTTTCATTGCGCCCTTCGGGCGCAAACTGAAGACTGTGTCAAAAAACAATGGTTCTTTGGCCAAATACATTTGGGGATCCACAAAGTCATCATTCAGTTGCATTTTTCAATACGCCCTTCGGGCGCATAACTTTCATAATAATAAGACATATTTTTCAGAGCACCTTCCGAGCCCGAAACTTTGATATTAGACATATATATATCTGAGATACCTGTATGTTTAATATTTTTCAGCGCGCCCTTTGCAGTCCAGAGCGCCCTCAAACGTCCTATGGGGGGAGGCCAAAGCGCCCGAAAGCGCCCGAACATTTCAGACTTCCGGTTTGATTTGAAAATGCGGGAAACGTTACGGTTTTCCCTGATGAACGTATCATCAGTTTCTGGTGACGTACTAAGCAAATGTGAGGCTATATATTATCCCGCTCATAAATATTCAGGTTGCCATTAAAAGATTTTGAATAAAATCGATCTGCGTTTCCTGGGATGCGTCGCCAAGTTGAATTTTAAATTCTTGTTTACGTCTTTCCGTGGCGTTTACTACCAGGCGCCAAATGTAAAATAATTATTTTACACATTAGAAGAACATATTCATACGAAAAGGGTGTATTTGCATGCATTTATCAATAAAAAAAACTACTATAGCATAAGTATAAATAAATCAATACAGACATAAGTAAATACATATGAGTGAAAAAACATATATGTGAACCAATTCACACAAGACATATGAAGACAGACACATACATACATACGTGCATACGTACGTGCATACATACATACATACGTACGTGCATACATACATACATACATACATACATACATACATACATACATACATACATACATACATACATACATACATACATACATACATACATACATACATACATACATGCACTCACGCACGCACATACATACGTGCATACGTACGTGCATACATACATACATACGTACGTGCATACATACATACATACATACATACATACATACATACATACATACATACATACATACATACATTCATACATACATGCACTCACGCACGCACGCACATACATACATACATACATACATACATACATACATACATACATACACAAGCCCATATGCACTCATGCACGCACGCACGCACACACACACACACACACCCACACACTCATATACATACATACATACATACATACATACATACATACATACATACATACATACATATACACACATACAGGATCGAAAAGTTTACATGAGGGGAACGAAGTACGCATGCGTATATCCACTCGCACACACACACACACACACTCACACACACACACACACACACTGCTACTCGGAAAAGTTTACATGAGGGGGAACGAAATACGCATGCGTATATCTACTCGCACACACACTGCTCTGAAAAGTTTGCATGAGGGGGAACGAAGTACGCATGCGTATATCCACTCGCACACACACACACAAGAAACACAACACACACACTGCTACTCTCTCTGAGATACACACACTGACGCGACGATCTACAGGCCCGGAAGTGCCACACCGGGGAGCTCACTCCTAACTCGGACTCTACGTACCTCGCGGCGTCGAAGGCTAGTGACGATGACAAAGATGTGCGACACTTTGTCTCTTTCTGGCCTTTGTGTCGTGAGTCGGGTTCGTACAGGGCTTTACACAGTTGTAGCCGGCCTGAGTAATACTACACTGCTTAGAGGCCCCGTAAGGGTTTCTGACTTAATGGTACCTGCCGGCGAAGTTCTACTGGGGTTAACGGCCCAACCCAGGCCAATAAAACACTGGGAGTCGTGTATTACAGCTCTCTGCCATTCGGCTTATATTCTTTAATGGTTAAATACAGCATTCAACAGGAACTACGGCAACAGCTTTCTGGAACTAAAGCAACAGCTTTACTGCTAAACTCTCTGCTCTCTAAACTCTCTGCTATACTCAGGATCGTACGTAGCTCGGTAGAGTTGACTTTTCAGATCCTCAGATTCAGATCCTCAGATCCTCAGATTCAGATCCTCAGATCTCAGATTTCAGATCCTATAACTTCAGATGCAGATTCGAATTTACAAGCCTTTTACAATACCCGTATTAATAGTATGATTGCAATATTAAATTTAATAATTTGAATATGACATGTACAAAGCAGTTATGAAAAAAAACCAAGTCTACGTAAACGTTTTCGCTCAACAAGTTTCAACGAACACGGGTCTACAATTACAGATTAGCTAACTTGCTTCTTCCTACCCCTGAATTCTGATTTATCCGGGGTCACTGGCCTCCAACATGGATTAGTGATATTCCCTCGCCATCAATATTACGAACGATGGTAAAATACGGACTGTCGATAGCCAGCATTTACATGATCGTCGCGGTCTTGATCGTTCGATCGCGCGCGGGTGTGTTTATCTCTATGAGGGAACGTTCACGTGATGACATAACAAGTGGAATCATTGCGCACCCTGTCTTCGACGGATGACGTTCTGATTCTGAGATCGAAGTTTTTAAGTTCAAGATTCAAAATAGAAATAAAATAATTTCTAAAGCCTTTTCAAATGTAAATTATATTTTATTGATCAGTATATTTCATTAAACTATGAAAATTGTGAAATTTTAATTACGAATCTGCGTCTGAAGTTATAGGATCTGCGGTCTGAGATCTGAGGATCTGAATCTGAGGATCTGAATCTGAGGATCTGAAAAGTCAACTCTACCTCAATGAAACATATGTCTGCTAAAATTTAAAAGTCATTCTACTCAGTATCAAATACTTTCACCACAGAAAGTATCAAAGTTAACCGTAATACAAAAACAAAACTCAAACACAAAAAAGTCTTAAATGTCCACTAAATACGGTCCAATAAAAGTTCAAACAATCACTTCTTGTACTTCAGTCACTCTTTCTAGCAGGTCCAGAGTCAGCTGCAGTAGACTCTCTTTCGGGGAAGTGAATCTACTACCGGCAATTGAGGCCACCTCAGGCATTTCTGTATCGCCATTACATGTCCTTGGATCGGGGCCACTCGTCTCCATGGAGATCAGCTTATACTCTCGTCTCTGCTCTGCACTGCCAAACGCTGCTTTGTCCTCAGAGTGGATATACGCATGCGTACTTCGTTCCCCCTCATGTAAACTTTTCAGATCAGTGTGGTGTGTGTGTGTGTGTGTGTGTGTGTGTGTGTGTGCGAGTAGATATACGCATGCGTATTTCGTTCCCCCTCATGTAAACTTTCGATCCTGTATGTGTGTATATGTATGTATGTATGTATGTATGTATGTATGTATGTATGTATGTATGTATGTATGTATGTATGTATGTATGTATGTATGTATGTAGGTATGTATGTATATGAGTGTGTGGGTGTGTGTGTATGTGCGTGCGTGCATGAGTGCATATGGGCTTGTGTATGTATGTATGTATGTATGTATGTATGTATGTATGTATGTATGTATGTGCGTGCGTGAGTGCATGTATGTATGTATGTATGTATGTATGTATGTATGTATATATGTATGTATGTATGTATGTATGTATGTATGTATGTATGTATGTATGTATGTATGTATGTATGTATTTATGTATGTATGTGCGTGCGTGAGTGCATGTATGTATGTATGTATGTATGTATGTATGTATGTATGTATGTATGTATGTATGTATGTATGTATGTATGTATGTATGTATGTATGCACGTATGTATGTATGTATGTATGCACGTACGTATGCACGTATGTATGTATGTGTCTGTCTTCATATGTCTTGTGTGAATTGGTTCACATATATGTATGTTTTTCACTCATATATGTATTTACTTATGTCTGTATTGATTTATTTATACATACTTATGCTATAGTAGTTTTTTATTGATAAATGCATGCAAATACACCCTTTTCGTATGAATATGTTCTTCTAATATGTAAAATAATTATTTTACATTTGGCGCCTGGTAGTTTACCGTCAATGAAGAATCATGATCCTAGTCGGGCAAATGCCGAAGTCATGAGAATTTTCATGGAAGACGACGATGAGGAGGAATTTTAGGCTTCCCAGACGTAGAAACAGCGAGTGACATCGACGTAGGAGAAATCGATGCGGCACTACGGCAAGTACTGGAGTTTGAGGACGGCGACCTACAACCGGAAGCGCCTGATAACTTGCGTGGGATTCCTTGGTCGGCCGATCTTGGAAATTTCGATCCTCCGAATTTTCTGGTCGCTGAATCTGGTCCAAATCATCGTTAAGGTGTCGGAGCTCAGCCGTTAGATTATTTTTTCTGTTAATTCCGCCTTCTTTTCTTCAACGGGTGTCTATAAGACCAACCGCTACGCAACTCAGAGTCAACGCATCAATGGCGCCGACCCGTACTGGTATGAGACGAAGGTAGAGGAAATGCGGGCTTTCATCGCCGTGTATCAGTTCGTGTTCTCTCTTAATTTAGAGATGTATTTTGGAGCATTGCGCATGCTCAGATTCATATTTGCATAAGCGACCCGTTCAACACGAAAATGGATTTTTCTCAGGGCACGCGTCCCGCACCGGGTGCTTTCGGCTCTTGTGTAAAGGCGATGGAGAGACATATTCGGGTCAAGCTTGGAAGCAGAAACAGTTCGGACTTTCATTTAACGTCATAGCTACCAGCAAGGGTGGAAAGTTCGGATTTCCGGTAGATTTTATGCAATACTTTCAGCGGTCCTCTCAGGGTTTCCGCCATGTTGTTTCTGTCAGAATATCCATGATTTCATTCAGCTATATTCAAATCCATCGTACAGTGTCTTTTTCGGCCGATTTTTTCATCCCACGTGAACAACACTGTCGATGAACAATTGGTGGACACAAAGGCCAGCATTTTATGGCCGTTGCGCCATGGGGGACATCGGGGGACACTCGACATTTCCTTACATGCATCGCGGCCTACTTCTATTTTGGGAAATTCCGACGTTTAGCTTTGTATACGTACCAAGAATTTAACGATCTTATGCATGGCGACTTATAGAACAGCCCGCGAAGGAATTCTTTTAGTGAAAAAAATACAGCCTTCAATTGTCCACAGTTTCATCCCAGTGTTCAGCTGCGTCAAGTGGTAGCCCTGCGTACAATGGTGTGTGTTCCCGGCGCTATAGCCTACAGCCTCCCATCCGTGTAACGCCAGGAACATACAGCGTTGTACGCAGGGCCGGCTACGTCAAGTGGCAGTATACGAATTGAATCACGGTGTGGAGGGACCGTGATTGAATCAAGTCAGTGGGTACGTACCGCACTTTAGATGGGTTCAAACTTAAACTGAGTTCGACATTAAGTGATAAGAGGGGAAATACATCATCAAAAATATTTAGGATTTTGATCCCTTTTTAAAATAAATGTTGCATGTATCAGATATCGTAGAGTACAATAACAAATTGTGTTCTAGAGAGTCAAAGAATTTTGATGTTAGGGTTGCCAAGCATTTATAATAAGTTTTTGTTTTTGAGATGGTATATGTATGGGGTCACATGGGTAAGTAACCTGGCCCTGTGATTAGTCAATTTGGTGATGCGTCTTAGAAGTCTGCAGTTTGGGTATTTCTACAAGAGATACCTTGAATTTAGTCAGTATTGACTTGTCATTCCAGTAATTCTGTATTGCTTTTCATGACTGAGGATCTGAATTAAAAAAGACACTAAAAAGACACTACTAAGTCAAATTGCAGTATCTTTATTATATTTCACAACACCATGAACATGTATAACAATATAAGTATTATAATTTTCAAATAAATACTCTTGCAGTAAATAAATGTTTCTCTGTCTTGTTTTTGTTGTACTTTATAGAGCTGCATGGAGAGTCCTGTTGAGTAACTAACTATGAGTGATATGCTGCTGACATGTGTCTTTTATATTAACCTAAGAACAAATGCTTTCATTGCACTGTGCAAAAAATATAATGATGATAAAAAATAAGAACAAAACCGAAAGAAAACCCTCAAACTAGGGTTTTGGAGGACATAGTTTTCCCCAAAACAAGAGCAAAATCAAAACAACCTGAAAATCAGCCTATAAGCTTGACTAGACAAACGTTATAATGCACATGAAGCAAATTTTATTTAGGCAAATTTTATCATCCTGGTGTCGTACGTCTGACTAAAATTCCTCTTCAATTGGTTTCCTTCCATTAGTCCGGATCCTCCCAACCTCTTTATGGCGAGACTCCTTTGGCGTCGTTGGCGTGTAGCAAAAGACTGAGGGGAAGGGAAATTAAATATAGTTTTAGAAACCTACGTCAGTTATGGAAGCCTAGCCCCCGAGGGTCATTGCGGAAGCTTAGGTTTTTGACGATCACCTTTGACGTACCTCTGCAGACTTGAGTACAGTCGTCCATCGGAGCATCAACGTACGTTCACCGTGGCGATGGCGGAAGAAGTTTCTACCTCCATGCAGCATCATACAGCCCCATGGCAATATATTCGAAATGATCAACAACGACAGGCAGGGAGGGACAAACAGTCGACGGTACAATGGCGAAGTTTAACACCAAAAGAAATACAACTGCCGTGCATGCAAACATGAAATACAAGTCCGGGCAGCGGGCTCTGCGTCGCAGGGTACCGGCGTTATGTGGCCTCAACGCCGGTAACACACACAGCCCTGCCACGCAGGCCTTGCATCGTGCTCCCAGGAAAGTTAAAAATGAAGCGCTGGTTCCACAAATTTATCATGGGATCACTGTAAAGAGGTATATTTACTGTTGATTGCTGATCCATTGTAACTGTGGACCTGATTCGGCAAGTGTACCGTATACAGCAGAAGCTTCCGAAGGAGTTCACACGGTGTAGACAGTCAGGCAGAAAACTTAGCGCGATCCGCGCGATCGGAGCTAGCTCTGACCTCTGACATTTAGGTACGATCAACTTCCTGCTCTACGCACGCGCAACAAAGGGTCAACGGGTCAAAACTATACTGCGAGTGCGCATAATACATCTCTAAATTAAGAGAGAACACGAACTGAATATTATGATGGGAATCCACATCCTCCCAGACGTAAACGACTACTGGTCAACTGATGAAAGATTGCAAGTACCGGGGATCGCAAAAGTACTGCCGAAGAACCGGTACAAGAAGCTGTCGCAGTATTTTCACATCAACAACAACGAACTCGATCTGCCCGCCGGTGACCCCAACCGTGATCGCATGTTCAAGGTTCAACCTCTCCTTGACCTGGTTCATTTTTTTATGTGCCATTTCTCGAGCTGTCGATCGATGAGGCTATGGTCAAATTCAAAGGCCATCGCTACATGATCCAGTATATGCCAGCCAAGCCAGTCAAATGGGGTTTCAAGGTGTGGATGCTTGCTTGTCCCCGTACCGGATAATGTCTGAGCCTAGATCCCTACACCGGAAAGAAAGGCGGACAGGTAGCACAGAAGGGCCTTGGATACTCAGTCGTATAGAATCTATTAAGGATGTACCACAACAATTTCTTTTCTGTCCCTTAGCATGACTAAACCATTAGAGGAAAAGATCATATTTGTTTGCTCTTTACTGCTCCTTATTGGCTCAATCTATCTCATTCTGGCCCCTTATTGTTCTTTATTGCTCGTTACTGCTTGTTTCTGGTCGTTATTGGCCGTAATTGCTATGCTGCAGCTCGTTACTGGTAACGGGCTGCATCATGCCCAAACATGCCAAAGAGGACGGTATTTCCAGGATTGGCGGGAACTGCGTCTGCAGATTAATTTATGGACAGATAGCCTACAGATCATATTTTTGGGCTCGTTATGGCTCGTAATTGGCTCGCTCTGTCTAGATCTAGGTCGTTTTTGCTCGTTACTGTTCATTTCTGATCGTTATTGTTCGTTATGTCTAGTTACCGGATTTACAAACACCCGTATGCAAATACCTCAGCTGGCTTCAGAGGCTCAACCGACCAAGCCTTGCCAGGTGCCTGCAGGCGTCCTTCAGAAGTAGCAAATTTCGCGTGTCGTTTACATTTGACTTTGATGCAATGCATAATTTGACCAAACACCCCCTGCACTCTGATCTCTTCCTATGGAAATTCCTGGAAACCTTACAACAGAGAGCCCCATTTACACTTTAATTTTGGATGACAGGGTATGTTTTCCATCAATTATTGTTTGAATAGTGTTATCGTACGCTCTATGCAGTTCGTTGTAGCTTTAATACATTATTTTGAAACCCTGTTATACTTGCGACGTGGCTGTGACTCGATCGTACAATGTTCTGATTGTCAATGTTCATGTTTGAGAAACGGTACAGAAGCTAAGGTGTCTTCAGCAGATGCTTAAATAGGGCTTTTCACAGGCTCTACGTGATAGGCTAAAGCTATGCTAAGCTTGGTAATAGGCTATAGCTATGCCAAGTTTGGTTTGCCTATGGTGAAGTACATTGACGCGGGGCAATGTGGAAGTTAAACCCTCAAGCTATATATTATATACTATAACTTGTTGTCGCTCATTAGGATTTTTTAGTAATATTAACTTCATTTGAAAAATACTCATTTACAGTTGAGCATGCATCTACCTCCAATAAACAAGTGAAATGTACAGCAATTCCAACGTTTGTGCAATTGGACCGCGGACTTCAAGAATGTCATTTTTTCACTAAAACAGGCAGCCCTGGCCCCAATTACTAGATCTGTACCCCAATCTTCTTTTAAAAACAACATATAGATATTTCCGTGCTAGGGTTTTTGTAAAGTATAGTGTTCAGTTGCACTGGTTCAATATCAACAATAACAAACTTCTGTCTTTCAATTCGCTCATATTTACTCATCCAAACCCATCAACATTTGGATATATGGTAATCAGATGATCCTTAAGACTTTAAAATATAAACTGCTACCTGGTATCAAACATGTGATTCCTGAACACAACACTTTTGACGAAAAATCAGAATATTTAATTCAAAAATACATAGATACCAAAATTATGCTATTCAACCAAATTATCGCGTACATTGTCCCTACCAACATATGTACCACATATCGAAGTGAGAACTCTCTAATCTATTCAAATATTGCAGTTTATGAAAAATCATAATTTTTTTTTCTTATTCTGCTATCAACATCTACAAGATTCCATTTTGTTTTAGATAACCATCTAAGCATTCCACATTTCGAAGATGGTCATATTTGAAGTAAGCAAGTCATCGTTGATGACACAGTCCCTACTTGTAAATGGGTACTTTCATTACAAGTCCTTGGAGAGGATAGAGTCCTGTTAAGTAGTTGGGTATGCGATTAAAAATACTGCAATGTAGATAAGGCTTAATGGTCGAGGATGAGTTCCATGGTGGCGAAAGCGTAAAACCAATCAGCGCTGCCACCCTAATTACAAAATGTCATTAAATAAGTCAATTAGAATTAATTGACAGGATGTTGCCAAACATATTTGCATCCTATCATTACAATGACAGATTATCACCTGTACCATATTTCATGAAGTCTGAGGCAGTCCTTCTAGACATTCACCCTAAAAACAAAAATTCAGTATGTATATGCTAATAAGCAATTAAATCAAGCGATACCATTGAATTGTATTTACAACACTGTGAGATCAACATCTGTACCAAGTTTCATCATATTTGATGCAGTATTTGTGGACAATTTAATTAGGAAAGTTTATTAAATATGCAATTAATAATGAATTAACATGACACTTATAAATGTCGTTGTTCTCTGTAAAAGCAATTTGAACTTAAAATCTGTACCAAGTTTCATAAAATTTGATGTACTATTTCTTGACATAATCAGCCTAATTACGAAAATTCAATAAATACGCATATCAGCATTTAATAGACATGACACTGCTTCACATCATGAAAAACATTGATATTCATATGTGTGATGTAGGTCAGTGTCCTTCTACCAACTTTCAATAAAATCGGTTGTTACCTGTCTAAATTGTAACAAAATGGTCTCCGCGCAGCCATATTGGATTGCATTGCGAAATAAATTGACATACATATGTATGACATAGGTCCATGTCCTTGTACAAACTTTTAATAAAATCGGTAGAGACATGTCTGAGTTATGGCTCCGGACATGAAAAATAGAGACAAAGTGGCCGCCAAGAGGCAATGTTGAATCGTATTGTAAAACAAAGCGAAGTTCATATGTATGGTATAGATTAATGTCCTTGAACCAACTTAGAATAAAATCGACTGAGACACATCTGGATTAAGGCTCCGAATATCAAAAAATCGTAACAAAATGGCTACAAAGAGGCCATATTGAATCGCTTCGTAAAACAAATCAACGTGCATATGTATGACATAGGTCAATGTCCTTGTACCACCTTTGAATAAAATCGGTTGAGACATGCCTGAGTTATTGTTCAGGACATGAAAACATTGTAACAAAATGGCAACGTAGCCGCCATATTGGACCGTATCACAAAACAAATTAACGTGCATATGTAAGATATAAGGAGTTATCCTTGTATCTAGTTCGGATGAAGTCTCTCCTGGCATTTCTCAGAAATTTTTGTCAATGGATGGATGCACAAACAGATGAACTGACGGACGCAAGTACAGACGGACATGACCAAACCTATAAGTCCCCCAGACGATGTCCACGGGGATTAAAACTGATGGATGGATAGGCATACAGACACACTGACATATACACAGACTGACAGAGTGATGACACTGGCCCCTAGTATTCTTTTGCCCATAGAGGGTGTCAAATCTGTAAAGATTCAGTTGGATATAATGATAAATGCAGGCACTCAGAATGACTATGTTACTTAAATTTGATTATTTTGTTGTCCTCTCTCTACTTATGTGATAATTGTTAAGACAATAAACAGGCATGGCAGTTTATGTGTTTTCAGGCAGACAGGTAACTTTTCTTGACTTTTCATGAACAATAGACGACCTTGACTGAAATACCTAACACTGAATGACTGTTTACATTTTGTCCATACACCAGATACATGGAGAGATTTCTACATGCGACTATTAACTCAGAAACTCTACAGGGAAAAGTGATCATTATTTTATTCCAGTACAACTTGTGTATCCACTTTTGGAGCAACTTGCAAAACCAATTACACAAAGGTGATGACATTAAGATTAACTTGAGCATTTTCACTATGGTGAACTTGACTAATCCTTCCAATCTCCACCAAACTAGGTGGTTTCACAGTGAGCAATACTCTCGAAAACTCCGCAAAGCGCAGTGACCTACTATTCACAGATATCACAGAATGACATCTTCCGGGGTCAAAGGGCACTTATGCCGCTCGGCGGCTGAAATCAAACTTTAATTTTTAAACTGACCATTAACTACGGATTAAAAAATCTAGAATACGATTCATCATAAGCACTGAGGTAAAATCTATCCCAAGTGAAAGTTTCACGTCCGCCCTCATTTTTTTAGTGTAAAAAACTCGATTTTTTCGGCAGTTGGTTAGTCGAGTGGTGCGAGACACTTAGTTTTGATTTGCTCATATGCTCGTAAAACGCCGTCATTTCCAGTAATTACCGAACGAAAACTAAGTTAGATATCTCACCTTTTATTTTTTGCTTGTTTAATGCTAAATGACAGATCACAACACGCTTTAAGTATTGCCGTAAAAAAGTGTACATTCACTGCACGACGGCCGTATTCAAATATTAACGGTCTACACTCTTAAAGATATCTTGCATGCAAATGAGCCCTTGGCTATCTGGCTGTTATGGGATGAACGGTTTCTGAAAATAAGAGTTTATTGACCAAACTTTGCACAAAAAAACAATAAAAATTTCACCAAAATTTGATCAAATCTAGCTAAAATCTGATAAGAACCTGCATACCAAGTTTCAACCAGATCTGGCCTCAGTTACATTATTCTAGCAATTTGCATGATTTTCACTATTTAACTTATTTGCATATTTTTGACACTTACATGTTCTTTTGAAATAACTTTGTATCTCCACCCAAGGGTGCACCTGTACAATAAATATACAAGACGGGTCGGTGCAGCGGTTTTGGAATTGTTGATGTGGACAGACATACACCCGCACATATATACGTATATAAAGACGCCGCCGACTTAACAAATTTGACCTAATGAAAGGGACCCCAGGTAATATGCAATCCCCAAATAAAACTTTGGGCAAAGTAAAACACACCCTCTATTGAAGCTTGCGCCAAACATGCTCGATTCCAGCATTTCTGTTCTCTAATATTATCATAATTTTCAAAACGAGCAACCTAACGGTCGATACACCTCCAATGTGAATGCAGAGAAGAACTATTTGTGACGCATGTGTTAATGAAGAAGGTAGAAATCTCTGATAGCTGATTTCAGTGGCCAGACAAAAACGAAAAAACTAGCTGCAAAATAGACAATTGAAGATTTCATCATATTTTGAACAAATCACATTAAAATATCCCTAAGAACATGTCATCCAAAACTATAATCGTCTAGTCATTTGAGAAACAACGAATTTGACCGAAAAATGCCAAAATTGCCCTAAAATACAAAATCGCAGATTTCATCATAATTTCAATACACAATTTTTAAATAACCCTTAGGTACAGGTACACCAAACATAAAGCCTTTCAGTCTAATAGTTTTTAGAAACAAATATTTTGATCGAAATGGCAAAAATTATCCGAAAAATAAAAAATTGTGGATCTCATCATTATTTCAATATATCACATATCTGTAGGAACCTGTATACCAGATATCAAAGCTTTCAGACGAGTAGATGCTGAGAAAAAAATTGAAAAAACTTCTGCAAAAATACAAAATTTTAGATTTCATCACGATTTTGATATATCACATCATTATCATCCTAATAATCTGTATACCAAATATCACGTCAGTCAGACAAGCATTTCAGGTGAAATAAATTTAAACCAAAAATTTCTTAAACCAAAAATTGCCTTAAAATACAAATTAGCATATTTCTGGAAAATTTGAACAAAGCTGAAATAGGTCATCCCTAGGGACCTATATCTTAAATATCAAAGCTGTCTGACCAGCAGTATTCAAGAATATCTTTAAAGATTTTTTGACCGAAAACGACAAAAATTGCCTTTAAAATACAAATATGCAAATTTCACCACAAACAAATCAAGCAAAACAAAACAAACGTACAAAACAAACAAGCCTAAGTGAAGTGACCACAAATGAATGAACTGCATTTTAAATTTCAAAGCAATCGGACATGCGGTTTTAGAGAAGAAGGCAATTATTGACGAATGACCGACGGACGAGGTTACGGACGGACGGACGGACGAGGGACAATCGGCCTACTTGATAAGCTCGCTGACAACATAGTTAAAAAAAATAAATTGATATCATCTTAAAGGACCTATATGTAAACTTGAAAAATGATCAGACATATACTTCCAAAGGAAAATATTTTGAACAAAAATTGAAAGAATGTTCCAAACTTCTGTCTTAAAATTTTCACTATATTGTTTTGCAAGCTTATTCACTTTATCACACGGAACGTCTAATAACAAACTTGAAGCAAATGGCGGAGCAGTTTATGTAGGACGACTGAAGTATCAAATATTACGAAAACAACAAAATATTCACTAAAATAATCGCAATCATACCCATCAATAATCCGATAACACTAGGTCTAAATTCATAATACAACAATTGTAAACTTAGACACAAAATGTCTCTCAGCAATTTGACTTCAAATGTTGAAGCTGAGCGAATGATCTGGTGCTTGTTGTATAAGCCAAGTCATGGGATTGGCATCATGAGTCTCCAGCTCCGTAGATACAAGGCTCCAAAAGAACCAACGTTTTACATGAACGCTTTCCAGTGGCGAAAATCGCTTGCGAACTGTGCTTGCTTACATTTTGTACTGATAGTATAGGTCACGTGACTTCATTCCCAGAATGTTGTTGTTAAGCAGTACACCACCATTCATATCACTCATCCTGCTTGCAAATCAACGGCAGCAACACATAATATCGTCGAGGTAGAGCCTAGAAGCTAGGTCCCCAGATTAAAAAAAAATATTCAGAATCACAGTGCATGCAATGAACAGTTTTCACTTTTTCTCCCCTCATTGAGTCCGTTCAAATTTCCTCTTCTAATTTCCCACTTTCTCTTAACATGACTAATGCTTTGGTGGCTATTGGGTTTGAGCTTTATTATATTTTGATGACCGGTCGTCTGGTCATGGCTCTCTCTTTTTGCCTTTTTTCTGTGATTTCTCTCTTTGACTGGTCGTATGGTCGTGGATTTCAGACGTTTGATTTTCTAGACAATTTTCTCTAGTACTTATCTGATAATTATCTGAGGTTAGAGGTCATTCCTCCTTGAAAATTGATCCTTAAACTGAATGTTAAAAAGGCTAGCATGATGTGATACTAAATTCCGTATAGGCGAAGCTATTGCCAAGGCCTTCGATTATTAAGTAATGATATACCGTTGCCACTACCAGATGTTGAATAAATATCTCTCGAGCTCGCATAATTGCAAATGCCACAGATAATTTATTCCGTACCTATAATTCTAATGTAAATGCCCAACATGATACACTTTACTCCTATAACGATATTGATGTGCCTGAGATGACCCATAACATGCCCAGAACTCATCAACAAAATGCCTGTAGACGATGTGCCAAATTGCCAACATGTTTGACGTTATTGCAAATGCCTAGCAGTTCCGTACTCGTCTGACTATAAGCTCCAAGTTCGACAACACTTAACTGATTGTACTTATTTTATTTGGTAAACATGCATAATTTATGTTTAAAAATAATGTTTATTTATGCATGCTTATTGAACAACATTTGAACTTTCAATGAATCAACTTACATCCAGAAAATTTGTGAAGGACTAAATTACTGACAAGATGTTTATTCTCACTATCTCATGAACTGGCATGCCACGATCAAATACATACCGATAGACAACCATAGGCAAAAGAGAGCAAAACTCAGCGATGATTTCCAAGCTTATCTGATACAATATTTTATATCTATATTACAAATCACACTGATAACACAACCCCTGTACGCAGAAGAGACAAGCCGGTGAAATTTTCGCTAGAATCATATCTTGAAAGATAAAAAAACTTGAACAAAGACGTCATCTATACTGCCTATCAACAGCATAGTAAGAACTGTGAACTGGCATGCCTGTGTGTGATGCCTAATTTTGGCAACTAAATTTTCGTCCGAAGTGATAATATGTCTCCAACAGCACTGCATACTTACATACTTTGCGGTGATGTTATTTTGTATTTTGCATAATTCGGTGAAAATAATAGAAAGTGTGTTTTATTGCAAAAATGTAATGAAAATATTATAAAGGGGTACCTTAGCCAAACTTGCACCGGAGGTTTAAAATTTTCCTTCTTTTGTTGCTGGACGATCACCTGTGCCCCTGTGTAGATAAAGGAAATTTTGAGTAGGTAGAAGTATCAAATAGGCTTTTCGCGTGAACAAAAACTAACTGCGGCCGTAGATGGTTGCTATGGACGACCATTTAGGCGTAATGATAAAAAGTTTTTATTTCCAATCCTCGTGCGTGTCGATCTAGACAAGCCGTGTAACGTAGACTTAATTGGAATGCGGCTCGCGGACAGATATGCGGACACTCAAACTTTTACAATATTCTTTTGGCGTACCACTTGCAGTGGTTTATTGTGAAGCTTATGGAGTAAATAAAGTTTTCTTTGACTTGGCTTTGTGAGAATCCGGAGTTTTGCTTTCCTCATTGAGATACACAGGGATGGCGGATATTTTTGATTTCAAATATCGGTAAAGGTTAGGTAATTTGTTTCTGTAGTACCAAAATTTGCATGGCGACCCTTAATTTTTATTCTAAAATTTTGATATAGGAAATCAAAAGTTTAATTCCTTCATTTTCGAGGCGCGAACTACATTAAGTGAAAAAAATGATAGTACCCTTCAAATGGTAGAAATGATCAGGAGGGTTATATTCACATAATGTGCAGTGATGAAAAGTGAACGTATCCCCTCATTTCACCGTGTCACAATAACCAATGCAAGCATAGACCCTCTCGCTCCAGGGTCTGTGGCATACGTAAAAATTGTTTTGTATTTTGTTCTGCATATCAGTGGTCGGGTCTTAAAAAGGACCAAAAATTAAATAAAATACTGCGGCGCTGAATCATTTTACAATATCTTGGTAGATTAAAAACCTATAGTTGTCAGCGCTTAACGAAACTGCTTTGCTAAGCTGATAGCGTTTTATAAACTCATATTTACCACGTATCTGGTACTAATGCACTGACGAAATCAATCGTTCAAAAGTCCGGAGAGTCCTTGCGGCAGGGACAGAAGAAGTTGCAGATGACGTTTTCCAGAGAAGAGTGAAAATGTTGAAGTATGAGCTAATAACCAGTTGGTTCTCAACTTATAAAGCTTTAGTGTTCGGAGTCACGTGATATGTATTGTCGAAAAGTTCATTAAACTCTAACAAGGGTAAGGCAATGTATAATACATTTCATCTGACGCAATGTCTTCCACGGAATTTATATTACGCCATATGATATATGGCCTTAGGTCACTTGAATGCCTGGGAAAGCGGTCGTGAGAAAGCCACAGTATGTACGTAAGCTGCTGAGAAGTCGCTTTAAGGTGACAACAAGCTTAGTGCAAAAGTAATTTAATACCACATCTAATGATGGTATTCCTGCTGCCCATGCTTCTGCTCCTCCTCATCAAGCCGGAGGACAAGTCGAGGTCGTTATTCGTCTCACATTGGGAACAAAACCTTCGCAAACAGCACCGGTATTCTGCTGAGAAACGTCTTTCATAATCCATTTTTTGAAATTCCAGAATAAGCACAAAACGGGGAGCTGCACCCGTATCTCTAACATTTAGACTTCATGTTAAGATATCGTGGTGACTTTATTTTTCTCCTTCTTGAAGAACAGGAAAGTGAAGACACTGACTACGAAATCCATTTGCCAAAATCCCAATCTTTGAAATATACCCATTGCAACCACACTACTAAAATAATGCTAATATTGGTGTTATTCCAGAGGTAATCTGTTCCACTTTTACCTGTAACTCCGTCAAATTATGTAAATGGTAAGTGACCACATTTGCTTGAAATCTGAATCGTACTAGAAATGTCAATGAACACGATTGGAACTAATTTGGGATAATTGGATTTTCATAATCTTTAAATTTCTCAAATGTTTTAGGTGCCAGATAGTTTAATGTTGCAATAATACAAAGTACTTATGATAACAAGTGTGTAATGTAAACACACAAGTAGATGAGATCACATTTGTAGATTAAATCAACTTTACTTCACCATCCAATTATCCAAAAATCGTTCCAATCGTGTTCATGATAAAACTTAAAGACGCTTCTACATCAGGCTTTTGTATTAACTGTTTGATTGAGTCTTTCAAAATTTGACCGATTTTTTTCACTTTACGCAAATAATGTTTGAGGACTTAAGGAAGTATGTGCCTCAAAAGTCAAATACTTAAACTTTTGCTCAAAGTTTCCTCAATTAAACTTCTAAGCATTCTCTTACAAGAATAAAAATCAGGGGTCACTGACAGTCACTCACTGTACAAATTTTGGAAGTAGAGAAACAAATTACCTAATATTTCCCTATACTTAAAATTCAAAATGGCCGCCATTCCTGTGTTTACTCTACAAACAAAGTTTCAGATTTTCGAAAAACAAAGAGGGTAAAATTTTTCTCATACCAAGAGCTTTATAATAAACTCCTGAAGTGGTAGATCGGAATAGAATTGATAAAATTTGAAAGTCTATAGGACGTCACCATGGTACCTTAACATGAAGTCCAAATGTCACTGATACGGGTGTAGCTGCCCATTTTGTGTTTATTCTATTGTAATAAGTGAATTTCAGAAATTTAATTATGAAAGACTTCTCTCAGTAGTATACCGGTGCTGTTTGCGAAGGTTTCGTTCCTAATGTGAGACAAATGACGACATTGATTTAACCTCTGGCTTGATGAGGAAGAGAAAGAGCATGGACAGCAGGAGGACACTTCCCTGCAGCATATGTACCTACTGTGGCTTTCACACGACCGCTTTACCCGGCATTCAAGCGACCTAAATTAATCTAGCTTCAAGGAACTATCTCAAGGCCATTTATAACACGACGTAATATAAATTCCGTGTAAGACATTGCGTCAGATAAAAAATTATACATTCTCTTACCCTTGTTATCATTGTACCGTTGTTTGATTAACAAGAAATTCGGATTGACAATATTAACATGATTACAAATTGTTTTCGCGAACGCAAGATATTTGCTGCCTTGCATAAATACGTCTGTAACCACACACTGGGGCGTTTGAACTGACAAAAAACTTCAAAGCTTTTGTCGTTTCTAAGCCATTTTTCAGAGGCAGCTTTCTCCCTGAGGTGCAGAAAGATTTTAATTTCACCACTGAAACTTTAACACTGTGTGCATATATTATAGTAAAGTCAAACCTTGATATTATCAACAAAGCGGAGAAATATTTTGTACTCTGACATTAAGTAAACCTTGGCCTAGTTTTGATATTGAGAATAAGGACGTGTCCAAGGTTTTCCCCAGTACTTAATGAATTATCATAAAAGTATGTGAATTATTATAAAAAATGGAGGCAAAACTAGCAATTGTCATTATTAAAGTGGCACTTCCACTTGGTAACATTTTTAAAACACATTTTTTTAATGCCAACGGTCGATATTTGCCGTGGCGACTGCGCGCGGATCACGAGATATTGATAAAAACATGTTCTAAAAAAAAGTAAAAGTTTGAATTCCGGTGGCCCACCTAAATTCAGCTTCCGAACATCGAACTTTCGGCACTAGGGCCATTGTCAACTAAGCTATGGAGTACGAGTCTACGCTAACGCAGCTTTACGCCACAGTACCACTGGCGTCGGTGATCGGTCATGCCCCGTGGGCGGAAAGCCGAGTCTTACTGACTCGGAGAAAAAAACGGAAAACAAAGTTTGCTGACTCCACCAAAATTCGCATAGGTGACTAGCACAGATACGTGCGGTTGATACTTAGCGGCCGCCGTGTGTTATGCACGCACACCACGCGGCGGCCGCTATGTATCGAACCACGCGTAACCGTGTGGCAGACGACAAAATGTAGTCATCAGAGGCGACTACTATTTTACACGTAAAAACTGATATCTATGAGGTATTGGTAAAAATATAATAGTACTGACTGAGAAAAATGAAAACGACAAATACTATGGAGACGTTAAAAAAAAACTTACCTGAAGTGAATGCATAATGCTGTATATAAAGTCTTCGCAGTTGTAGGTAAAATTGCGTTGTCGAACTTATTATGGACTCCCTAGAATATGGTCAATCAGCACAACAACAAACATTCGGGGGATTTAGGGTCATAATCAGAAACGATCGTAAAACTTCGGGATGTGAAAAATACGATCGGGAAATGACATGTTTTCATCGATGTCTCACGATCCGCGCGCAGTCGCCACGTCAAATATCGACCGTTGGCATTAAAAAAACATGATTTAAAAATGTTACCAAGTGGGAGTGTCTCTTTAATCACTTGTATTCACCCTTAAGGTTGGTCAATTTAATTTTTTACATTTTTGGCAGTTTTAAAGGTTTACATTTCATGGTGACTTGATAACATGAATCACAGTGATAAATTAATTTACACACTTTTAATTCGACGAAATCAAACATTTTGATAAACAGTGGTAAAAGCTGAAATTGCGAAGCTGGGAGAGAATGAGATTTCATTTTCAGTAAAAATTTTTGAGATTGTTATTTGTTCCACTGTTCTCCTGCGACTCAACTTTAAATAATATGACATCAGAATTCCATGCATATGTAAATCTAACTGCCTTGTCTTTCAGTTCTGTCAGTTTTTAGTATCGCATGAAGACATATCGACTCTTTCCCGGCGCAGAATTTCGATAATCTCTTGTGCGTAATATGTTCCATTTTTTTTGCTTTTGCTTTTGCGTTCATACGCCCCACAATGTCAAGATCGATTTTAGGTATCTGGAGTACATGCTTTCACACCGTCCCTTATCTGTTTGTAATATTGCCGGTGACAAACTTTCGGCCTCTGATACATAGTAAAATGTAGTGCATAGGCCTTCGATGTACGAACTCCCGGTTTCGCGTGATACGCACGTAAGTCCGAGACTAAGCATGGACTGTTTGTGTGAAAATAACATTCTTAAAAAATGCCACAGTCAGAATATGCCAAGTGTACGTCGCGTTTGCAATGTACTGCAGTCACCACTGATTTCATCATCACATTGTCACTACACGCGAACGTTAACTTCTATATAGGAACGTCTCGCTACAGGTAAAGCGAACGAATCAATGATATAATAGTCAAAATCGCGCACCTTTCAAAGTAAATTTCCAAAGTATTAAGTTGGTCACAGTTTAATACTCCCCACATGTCAAACGTTGGATGACGATGAAAACTAGGACAAGCACGGACAAGCTGTAATTTTTAATGGTTTTTGACTATTTTTGCTTTTACTATCATCTGCAACTTCTCTCGCTATTCTTCCAATAGCATATTGAGATACACAGCCTCTACATCAACCCAGCCTCTACATGTGTAGACCGCATTGTTATTGTTGACAAGTAGATTCAGGTAGAGACCAGGATGCAAACGCTAAAATCTGACTATTATATGATGTTGTTGGTCAGCGGAATAGCAGGTGTTTCAACATGTTTTGGGGAGAAGAAGAAGATACTGTACTCTACTTGAAAAGACGGTGCAAAGGGCACCAACAGTTACAGCTACGAATACCGAGAGAATGCACTTTGTTTTGTCTGCACAAATGCTTATGGAGTTTTGTGGCAATCCATTCAGAGTTTTTGTTAAATAGCAAAACGGGTCTTTGATTCGCGCTCTTGGTGTATATCGTTCTTGCTGGTAAAGTTGATTAACTGTATGCATGCGCGACGAGGGAATGTCAACAGATGAAGAATATACTAAAGCGAACGAGGGTCAAGACTTTAACATTTTTAAATACCAGAAGGGCCTCTTACAAGTCAGATGATAATGATATTCTCCGCTTCAAAATGTACAGAAAGTAATCACCTTGTCTGAAAGAAATTGAAGTTACAATCTCATCCACTTTGAAAGGTGATACTATTGTGCCAGAGTTTCAGCGCAGAATAACAAAGTGAGAATCACTGCTTGTGACTGCAGTATGTCGGTGTTAAATAACAATTTAAACATCTTTGGAAGTTATGTTACCAATTACAACATTTCTATATCAACAGGTTTTGTCATCGGCTCACCAAGAATCTTTGTCCCAAAGTTTTTCGATTTCATACTGAGACAGAAAATAACAGCAAGTGGCGTGATGAGTTGTTTACGACACCCCTTGAAGACTTCTCATATGATTGTAAAGCTCAAGACCTCAAACTAGAATATCGTATCACACGAGTTTAACGCCACTTTGTCTCACTGTCTGTCCGATGTTTGACCTTAAAAGAAATAATAATCCATTGTAGAGAACATTACAATCGTCAAATTTTACGTTAAAGCATATCGGTTCTTTGGAAGTATTACTACCGTCAAACGCTTATTGTCTCATATAAACAACATTTTCTGTAAACATATAAATCAATAAGAATCTGTCAAAGGAGCTTGTCCAAATAGACACAGATTTCAGCCATTGTGAAGAGCTGCACTGGTGATTGCCATCGGGCTGTTTAACCTTAATGCAGTAAAGTGTTATAGGTGTTGCAGTTTGACTATATAACACAACGAAACGATAACCAAGAGAAATTCAGCTTTTTCTTTGGAAATTCCCAAAACTAAAATTTGGGAAAACAAAAACCATGAAATTTCTGAGAAAAAAAACTGGAAGAAAGCAATTTTTAATTGATATATTTTTAGGAAAAAACGTAAAAAAGGGATATTTTGAATTGAGTTCCAATTACTTTCATGAAAACATCTGATTTTAAGTGATGCTCATTTTGGTATGGCCTTTGTATCAGAAAAACCTGGGTTTGTCAATATTGCTATTTAAAATATTGATTTTGGAAAAATTTGCATGTACATTAGGATAATGGTATGGACATTTGCCAATAGGTAAGGTTTGAGGTGTACTGAATATCTCGCAAATTGGTAAGGACCTGGTACTGTTTGAAATCCCTACCAATTTGCAGTGATTTCAAGCTCTGCCAGATTCTCGCCGATTTGCGAGATATTCAGTCCAGCCTAAGTCTACAAATTGGCAGGGATTTCAAGCTGTGCCAGACTCCTGCCAATTGGATCTAGTACTGCTTGAAATACACGCAAGTTGGCAGATATTTCAAGCAGTACCAGACTTTCTGCAACACATAAGACATCGAAATTATAGTGTCAGGTCCTGGGGGAAGTTAAAAGGTCACGGAAAATTACATCGATTGCACTTTTTATTGAACTCATTGAATACTTCAATTAGTCCAAAGCTAAATGCTTGCTAGTACTGATCCAAAATACTACGATTTCCAAAGGAAATTCTTCAACATTGTTTGATTTAAATGGAAAACAAATCACAAAGTAAGAGGTCATTTCAAATACAATCAACTATTAGTCTCAAGAAAATAGAGATAACTGAGAAATATTACTATAAAAATATATAACAATGGTTTGAATATAGTCATCCTCACTGTAAATATGGAAAATGAATATCTCTTTACTAAAAGAACGTACAAGTTGCTAAACGTTCACAAACTTTAACAGTGACCAAGCAACATATGTAGTCAGCATAATCACACAATCCTATCTTGCAATGATCAAAGAGAACAGACTAAGGGAAGGAGGGGTATGTTCTGTTTGCTAAAAATAGTTAGATATTTCACTATTCACTTACATGCAAATAATTGACAGGTGCCTAATAGTTGCACTTATCGTACAAAATGGTATAATGAGAAACAAATATGCTGAGTCTTCCTGACTTTGCCAATTTGAAGGATTTCTTCACACGCCAGGCAAGTTGCAGTCACAATGTCGTCAATCTTCAGAATACGTTGAATTTACCTATGATGTTGAAATGGCCGCAGCCTCTTGATAGTTACGTGACATAGATATGAAAGTAAATGAGAATTAGATATTCATTAGCGTGGCTTCAATGCACCCTTTCTGTCTTGAATATACATGTACTCATGAGTCATATTCTGAATGAAAAAAAAGGGGAGTAGGGGAATCAAGTAAGATTTCTCCGAATTTGTCGAAATGCCAGATTTGGTGTGGATGTACATTTGATATAAGATAGCTTCAATGGGCCTTTGCTTGTAATATATATATATATAATGTTAAGTGCATTTGAACAAATTTTGATGCACTGTCCACTGAAATGGTTGGTGATGTTGCAACCGTTGATGACACACACTTATACAACACCATGCAACGTAGTACATCATAATTAGTTTTACAATCTATTATGGCAAAGTAAAGTCATCCTTCTGTAATATTCTATTGCATGGAATTAATTTAGACAATATATAATCTCTCTATCTATGGTTGCAAAACGAAGACTAAGGTGACATGTAAAAGTAAACATTCCGTAGGGCTGCCGCTGATAACCTTGCTACCATAACAGCATGATAATGGTTTTTTCCCATATGCCACCCAGTTAAACAAGCATTGCAGTATCATAGACAAATGGGGAAACTTCCAAACACAAACCTTCATCTTCCAATGTGCCTGTGTCTCCAGATATGTACATCTATTTTTAAACACTTCTAACCAAATTTAATAGCACCAAATCAGGGATTTGTGGAGAAGCCATTATCATATAGAAACAATTACATAAATGTACAGAATGACGATGGAAACCTTGCAAACCAAATTTCCAAGCACTTTTTAAATACAAAATTGTCATATTTACATCTACAGGTGTAAGATTTGATGATTAATGGCCCGACCTTGCATGATTGAGCATCAAAGCGATCAGACAAATGGTTTATGGAGAAAACAAAATTTGGCTAAAAAAGGAAATATTGCTCAAAATTACAGATATGAAAATTTCTCCACAAATTTAATTAACCTGACCGATGTCATCCCAAGGAACATGGATACCGACTTTCACAGGAAAAGGGCTAGACATTTTAGAGAAGAATAATTTTTGACGAAAAACAGATATAAATTACCTTCAAAATACAAAATTGCAGATGTCACCACAATTTGTATGCACCTAATTTAGAATGCCTAAAGGAACCTGTAAACCAAGTTTCAACCGAATCCTACCTACGGTCATAGAATTTTAACTATTTGCAAGATTGTTCCTTTGTTTACCCTCTTTGCTTACTTTTGAGACTGACAAGTTAATTTGGACTAATTCACGTAGCCAACCCTTAGTGCATCGTACACCAAATACTAGAATGGTAGGTGCTGCGGTTTATTGCGGTTTTTGATATGGACGGGCATACATTCACAGTGCTAGATAGATAGATAGATAGATAGATAGATAGATAGATAGATAGATAGATATATACATAAATACAAATGAGATGCCAATGAGACTGCTTCACCGTATAAGATAAGCTCTCTTTCGTGTACATATACATACGCTCCTACCACTTTTTATTACAATGTGATTTAATTCACTACTGTGAGTCAAAAATGAATCATTGTTGCCAAGTGGATTCTGGTAGAAACAAGAATGAGAACGTAATCACTGATATGCATTTTACACATATAGACGCTGTGTTGACGAGCTAAATAGCAGGTGTTTCAAGGTTGAAGTCAACAATCATGAGTTTTAGCCTTATTTGGGGGGGATTGGTTAATGATAAACATTCCTTTTGTTATTTGCCATAGTACTAGGGGAAGAATTAGGACACGTACTTTTTCTCATTACAGAAACTAGAGCAAAGATTACTTAATGTTGGAACGCAAAATATTTCTCCCCTTAGTTATAATATCGAAGTTTCTGAGATTTCTGTCTGTGTACACGCTGTTCAAGTTTCACTTGTGAAATTTAAGTCTTTCAGCACTTTAGGTAGAATGCTCCCTGTGAATTATGGATAGAATGACACTTGTTTTGAAGTTAGTGTCAGTTCAAACCCCTGTGTCGAGTTACAGACGTACATACATCAGGAACTAAACTTCGTGCTTTCAAAAAAACCAATTTGTAATCGTAACGTTATTTTTGTCAATCTGACATTTTTCATGTATATAATTTTTTATAATTATATCACCTATAAATAATGATGTCTCGAAGGTTCAGGGATTCAATCTGTATTTTCTGTATTAGCGCCAACAATCTATGAATTTTCCATGATTAATTTGTTTATACAGAACAAGTTCTTTCTTCATAAATAGAAATACCGAGTGCTCAACATGTCCAAATGCACTGTTTGCTGTGAGTGTTAGCGTTGTCGTCTGCTTTGGAAGCCATTAGCAACAAAAACATTGCATCTTGAGCACACTAAGATTGGAAAACAAATATTTTGTATTTTAACATACAAAGGAAGTTGGGCTAGAAAGTATGAATCAATATATGGATCGATGGACGGATGGATGAATGGATCGATGATAGATGGATTGATCAATGGATGGCTGGATGGGTTGATGGATGGAAGAAGGAAGGAAAACCTGGAGGGAGAGAAGGGGAGGTAGGCAGGCATACATGAAGGCGGATGGGTTGATGGATGGATGGGTAGGTAGGTAGGTAGGTACGCACGCACGCACGCACGCACATGAATACGCACGCGTATGTATGTATGTATGTATGTATGTATGTATGTATGTATGTATGTATGTATGTATGTATGTATGTATATATATACGTACGTATGTACGTACGTATGTATGTGTTTGTCGCTCACCATGGACGTAGCATCGCTACAACGACTGTCCTTAAATAGACAATCAGATCTCATTCCAACAAAGTACTTACTATGATGGCAAACTCGTTTACTCGTTTATATTCCCCCGAGCTTACAGTATAAATTTATTACAATTTCTTTTTAATACATTCTACAGATTACGCTTCAAAAGGATGGTGTTCATCGCAAATCTCAGTGTAAAATAGACAACTCGGTGAGACAAAATGTTTTGATATCTTTTCCAAATTATCATTTAAAATTCAATGAATGCCTATCCCATAGGTTTGTCTTCGTTATTCGAATTACACCTACGTCATCAAGTTAGAACATATAACACGCCCACTTTACAAAATCTTAGTCCATTCGCATCGGTAAGTTGTACGGTATCATCAAGCGTATTCGTTATCCACTGGTTTCACAGAGTAGTGACAAGAGTACTCTGGTTTCTCAACACACATTATTATACAGTTATAGGTGAGTTAAACTATTTTTGAAGTATCAATGTAGGCATAGATCATAGCAAGTAAGATATTACTGAATGGCCACCGAAAACATATTTCCAACATGTGTTGTATATCATAAGTGTTTCTAGTTAATGAAGACCGAGCAAATCGGATGTGTTTTTGGTCAGCACAGGCATCGTTCTGAGACCTTCGCTTCGACAAAATTCTTGTCATAGCGTCTTCAAGGCAGATGACTCACTCGTTTCCTGAACGATTCACAGTAAAGTGTTACGAGACTCGATGTGCTTCAAACGCTTTATGAAGTCAAGGAAAAGTATTTTGAAGTCAGTTAAAAAACAAAGATATATGTTGCGGTGATTGTCTCAAACAAAAATATGTGGGAAAAAGCAGCAAGTTAAAGGAAACTACAAACAGAAATATCGATTTGCCCATCACAGAGTACCAGTATTAAATGTATCTTTTTGGTCTTAGCGTGGCTCATATTATAAGGCAGACCTCCATTCTTTCCTTTATTACAAGCACATGTCATGCACAATCATGATGCATCGGAGGGTATGGCTTAGCAACTTTGTGGGTACGCAGATAAGAAATGCTTTACTGAATATAGACATTGTCTTAGAACTTCGAATAACTCCATCAGTTTTCTGAAAAACGCAACTTCCTCAAATAAATCTAAACCCGCTTTCCTCCTCTAAACACAAGATAAAGGTGAAATAATTAGTACGAGGTTTTGATTTGAAGCGCTTGATATCTTACAAAGCAGTTTCTTTAATTTCTGCGAATACCTGTGTCAACGTTCAGTATGCCGTCGTGGAACCCTAGAATGACCTCAGTAGGAAAGAACTATGTACAATAGGCGTCAGCTGTACACTCCCTCTGCCAGTTCTCGGCCACTTGAATGAAAACCGATATTCACGATCGGCCGCCAGCGGCAGTTGCCAGTCTAACGTGCTTTGAGTGTAGGCAAGAGTTATGCCTTCACAACCAATTACAAACATAGGTCAAAGGGCAAAAGGTTAAAGAGCAACAACAACAAATGTGCGCTCTACCGCTCTTCCCGTTATCGGCCACTTCGCCCCATTTCCATCCACGGTGTTGACCTGGCGTTTGTAGCGTGACCGTGGCCAAATATAGAGCAATTTCACACATGCTTTTGAAGATTTGTTATCTTAAAATGTTTAAGGGCTGAACTGATCACAGAAACAGTGAAACCGCACTTAAATCCCGTAAAAATAACAGTTTGCAGAGGTAGCTTCGTCCTGGGTCTGCGCTGTCTTGAAGTTGATAGTTAGTTCATGCATGCATGCAGTGCTGGTGCTTTGTAACAACGATGGGATACAGAGTTCGCGTTCAAATCAACCATTGTTTGTCTGATTTTCCATAGCATTTATTATCAATATCTGCCCAGATTTATATCAAATGTTAATACATATTGAACAAATAAATATGAAGTGATACATAAAGAAAGACAGCAAGACATAAACTACGCAGTGACTATTATAACCGGTAGACGTCAAGGCAAATCCACAAGGTTACATAAAACTACTAGATCGTATACATACAAATGTAAATATGAAATTAGGTATGAACGATGTGTGGCCTGGAATTGCTTTCCCTTTATTGAATACAAGAATATATCCGTATGTACACAGGAACAATTCAATGCAAAGCATCAGGCAGACCGATTGCAAAAATGTGAGTGAACCTGTGAGCGTGAAGTATGGCCGATTTCTGGGAAATTACATTTTTTTTTTCAACCATGTCAACCGGCACGAAATGTGTCAATAATAGACAAAAAACACACATCGTAACATAGACATACTACCAGAGAACATTTATGAGTATTTGGTAGTTAAAAAAGTATTTTCGACTTCCAAAAATGTTGTAAGAAAAATTGGTCAAAATCGTAGCGACCATAAAATGCACAGTGACGGTGAGAATCGACAAGAGCATCTCTTCTTTTTATGGCCGATATCGACTTGCTGATGTGTAATGGAATCCTAAAATTTAGTGCCGAGATTGTTGATTACATCTACAATCCTTAGGACCTCGGAATTGACGAAAAAATATAATAACAACGAACTACGGAACTCTTTTTCGTGCCCTGGACGAGAATAGGTGCTGGCCGAGAACAGGCGGAGGGAGTGTACACCTGCACGTCGCCAATATTGGATTCTCCACTTATGTGCTAAACATTGGGTCTACGAAACGCCCTGAATTTTGCTGTAGTTTTGTGACACACAAACTGGAAAGGCAAATACCAGCATCGACGCCTTTACGGTATAACACGATCCCGAAGCTCTGCACGCTGACTGATGTTGTTGAAATATGCTATGTAAAGACAGCTTCTTAATTCCTTGACAATGAAGACAGACTGCCAACTTGTCACTTCCCTCCTAATATCCTATATCAACCTTTCAATCCTTTCTGACGTTATTCATCTCAAACCAACCAATATCAAAACACGACTGTTCATTCCCACAAAATCGGCTATATCACAATCTGAATTAATCTCTTTACTATACTGTGTGTTTGCATCACGGCGTATGCGTGTAATCAGATTGCTTCACTCATTGCTTGATCTAGTTGTCGCTTATCCGCCCACTGATACACTTACGCATCAAATTTAGAAGATGGCCCCAAAACTGCACACAGGGTCTTTTTTGCTTCTAACAACGTTTGCTTCTGCTTCTCCTGAAACACCGATTTCTTTTGTCTACATATAGCCTGAAATTTACTTTTTGAAGATCTATATGAAAGCAAGTCATCGTTACTATTCGTGAGTCTAATATTATTGACAAATCTATACTTTTCATTTTTGGCATATTGACAGTGTGAATCCAACCAAACTGGTTGCGACTGACCATGGTTTTCTGGTCTTTTCATAAATTTAATTTAAGGTGCTACATAACTTAACATGTCGTTAACAGTTTGGTTAGTTTGATCAGCTATGTTATTTGCGATTTGATCATACGCACCAGTAAGAAGATCACTCGTATGTTGATCGCTCATTCTCAACAAAAACAGATTTGAATATGATGGCTTCCATTTTAAACAGTGCCAGGATTGAATATTACGTATTAGTTCAGAGTTTCCTATGCGTAAGGTATACAAAGTTTCTCTAAATTTTCAGCAAACCGGTAGGTGGTCAGAAATGTCTACAAGAAAACTAGAAAAGTCTTCTGCAGCAGTAACAAAATTATATAATCTATGACACTTGTTCCATTATTTGTACATACAAGTACAACCACCATCTTTGTCACCTGGGAAACGTCCATTTACAAAATGCAAATCTGTTGACTTACAAATCTCTAGCAGCTGTCTCCAAAATAAATTTTCACATTTATCCTTCGACCTACGTTGCAAGTCAAAGTTGTAAGACTCATATCCTGGTCGTAAAAACACATCACTATCTTGCACTGTGTAACCATGCATTCACCTGTACGGGCATCAAAGTCGCCAGCTGTAATAAAAAAGTCATCGAACCTAGCATATGCATAAAGTATAATGTGCTCTAAATTGTCAATTCCTTGATAGGAATCATATCAATAGATAGGTGAACGCTCAGGCGGTACACACACAGCACATAACAGAATATCGTTTTTCATCCTCAGAATTATGTTATCATTGGTGACCAGAACATAATTTTGTGATCGCTTTAGAAGTCTTTTCACGCACGGAGCTAAATAATTATAAAAAATAGATACACCACCAGAATGTCTCCCTAAACAGCTTCGCTTTTCATATTGCCGGTGATTCTATGTACTCGTTCAAATTTTATGTCTTTTACGATACCTAGTTTATCCAAATCCAATCTTTCACTATGATCTCGGTCGTATGTCAACCCTTTTTGTAACAATCAACTCTATTTGTAACAAAAGTTAACCTCATATAGGGTTAGTATGATTTCTGTCAGAAAACAAGATTTTTTGACATTGTTGACCGAAATTGGTGAAAATTGCCCCGAGACAAACTGTTGGCATGTATCTGCACGACTTAATTATATCTTACGAGTAGGCCTCTTATCCCTAGCAACCTGCATAACGAAATTTAATCTAACGAGCAGTTTCAGAAAAAAATAAGTTTCGACAAGGAAAAAAAAGAAAATCGTTCCCAAAAATACAAATATGGATATTTAATCAAGATTTCAACAAATACGGAAAAGTTTTTTTGAAAATTAGGTTTTGTTACAAATAGGGTTGATTGGTACAACTAGGGGTAATACAGGTGGCATGAGCGTGCTTAAGCTTTATCCATATGGCAAAATTCATATCATATCTTCTCTGTACTCAATATTGACTTTTCTTATTAATTACTCGACCTCTGCATTCTAATTTTCGATCACATTGGTTTCTTTACCAAGGGCATGTGATATTTAATAACTGATATCTTAATTTTTTGAAACTTTTGATTGATTTCTGAACGGTACATGGACTGCACTTTTCATACAGCTTCTTCGTACGTTTGCAGATTATATCTGGTTCCTCACACTCACCCGCCAACAAATACTATGGATACCATGGGGTTAACACTCAGTCCCGGCGATCCGCTGTACAAACTGATAACGAATATTCCAGACTTCTACACCAATCCTGTCGGTTCTGTTGCACGAGCAGCATTGGTCAGCAAGATGGCAGGCAGTACACCAGGAAGACACACAGAACCATGGCCGATGCCCGATGGGAAGTCATTTCGACAAATTTTCTTCCCAAGGTACTGGAATGCACCGTACACAGATAACATAGCATCAGTGATGGGACTTCCCGATCCATTTTGGTCCGACTTTTCCGTCGCCGTATTATGTCAGTCCATGTATTACCAGACCTCTGACATCCGCCAGCAGTTGGTGAACGAAAGGATATCAATTAATGTAGATGATTTCAATAATACTTTAAGAGGCAATATGCTGAAGTGGTACACCTATGTCATCTTTCATGATTTCATGAAGTTTTCCGGTGACCGTTTACATGCTAAGAATGTGTACATTAGTCAAATTGACAATGAGTATTGGATCACGTACAAAATGACACAGTACACTGAGGGGACTTGGGACAATCCTGACTGGGAGCTATACCATCATTGGGTGAAGCTCAGTGCTCTTGGAGCTACTAACGGTGAAATTGACCAGGTGATCAATTCTCTAAAAGCAAAGGGTCTTCATGTACCCGACGATGTCGGCCCGAATTCATGGCATCGATACATGGTCTGGTATCGACCAGATCACATTTCTCATAATGATATAGATAATAGTGCGATACCAGGTGAATTAGAAAGGGTGTGCACACCTGTAATGGGCTCATCAATGCCCTCATGCATGAATGAAGAAAATTGCTATGAATTTACAGCTAATTCACAGCCAGGGAGTCCTTATAGAGAGCTCCCTTCAAGCTCCTGCGTATCATCAGATACAAAAATTTTAATGAATGATGATTCTGTGAGAGAAATTAAGCTGATAAAGCCAGGAGATATTGTCAAAACACCATCAGGACCTCGTAAGGTTTTGATAGTGTCAACACCTTACAGAGGCGATCGAGTTCTCTATGGGTTCAATGGCCATAACTTTTATTTTACTAGTGGTCATCCATTTGCAAACGGTGAGAGAGGAACGTCTTTTTCCCAGCCAAAGTATCTGTCCATCTCTCCGCTGCAACTCATTCATAATGTACCAATAATTGGCTATGTTGGCATTGGGACACTTAAAGTGGGTTCCAAGTTGCTAGATGTTCATATGCATTCAGTACAAGTTAATTCAGTGCAAGTAAACGCCCCTGACGACAGGGATGAGCTTCTTTTCGACCTTATTCTTGAGCCACATGAAGAAAGCGGTACATTTGAGTACATAGCTGGGGATGAGAGGGCGCTCTTTGTCATAGCATCAGAGTTGCCAATAATGAAAGTCAAGACAGATGTTGAGGTCCTTGCATTTGATGTCATTACAAAGATGATAGAATATTCTTCAAGTGATTTAGAACGCCTGTTTCAATCATCTGATTACGATACTTACCTGGCAAAACTGAGCACGATTGTTCGGAGGGTAGAAGAATCACTCATTCTCTTTGCAAATTCCTCTAACCAACATAAATCAGAGGGTTTGAGATTGAGGTTGAAGGTGAGGAAGAGATACCCCTGATTCACAGAGTTGTGGCATCCACCCAAATCTTTACGAATCAGAACATGACTTATAACGTGGCAACAGGAGTAGCATTTGATTTCTTGATGCGCAAACTGTTTCCTGAGATATCGTCTTGCCTTCAGCTTGGTTTTCGTGTCATTCCTGACCATTCACAAGACGATATACTTTCCATATCTCTGCTTGACCTTCAGGTCATCTCATCTCCTTTTTCTTCCATACCTCCAAATCCAAACATAACGGTCAAAGTCGAAGGTCACTCACCTTGTCATGCGAAGGTAGAGAGTGTGTGGACACCTTTTGGTGGCAGGATGCATAGAATATTTTACGTTGCCATGAATAATTTGGAAGAGGGCAACTACGACGTCAAAGTCCATGTCAGGGCACCACAAAACGGGACAATAATGTTCAGTGCTTCAAAGAATATCAGTCTGCCTATGCATCATTTTTATAACTATTACCGCCTACCATTATTCACAACTGATAAATCTGAAGTAGGTTACATACATGTTGACGTGAGACAGCTCTCCAAGCCCCTTGTCCACACCGAAAGGGCAAATTACTTGGGTTGGAATGCAAATGCTCAAAAAGTGCTCGCTAAGCAGCTGACGACGTCGGGAGGAAAATTACTGTCCATTTTGTGTCAGCAAAGCATCAGCCATGCCTAGGTGTTTTACTTACACCAAGGAAGTTAGAACTCAGTCGGGACAAGGTAATGACTCGATACTGCTCATGTGTGCACAGAGGCTCTTGTCAGTATCAATGATAAAGTGGCATAGATTTTCAGGTTAATAAACAAGTAATATCTACTTATACTCGATAAATAGGTACATGAATCAAATGTGTGAGGTGAGACGCTATTAAAATTCGGTCCTCTCATTATTCATACATAATACACATTAAACTATTATATAGATTACTTTCTTTTTTTTTTTTTAAATTTTATTAACTTTGAAGAAAAAAAAAGGCACAAAACGACAACAAAACAATACATAACACAGAAAAACACAGGTGTACGAGGTAAAGAAGCTTACATTACTAGGGGCACAAACATACCCCATTTCGTATTATCTTTCGTTTCACTTAAAACTTTCTGTTCAATGGCCATTATTTCTTTTACTTTCTTAGTGAAGGATATTAAAGATGGTGTAATTTTTGTATATCTGCTTGCATACAATAGATATTTCCCAATAAGTATGGTTCAGTACATTAGAATCACTTGGAGAACCTAATATAATGGTCTTACATGAAAATGTCACACTTACATAGACCTTCAAAAAATTTTCTACAGTTTTCCACAACTTTGTGCAATTTCACAATGCCAATAAGATGCTCTACAGTTTCAATCTGGCTACAATGTTTACAAGTATTATCAGTTCTTATTTTATTTTTGAAAAGGAAGAGATTTGTTGCTATGATACGATGAAGAACCTTAAACTGGAAAACTCTTATATAGATTACTTACTGTTATAAAATTTTCGTTTCGTTCTCATCCGTTAGCTAAAGATTGTATTATAGAATAGTATTTTGCTTTTTTTGGTTGATTTGGAAATTATCACGACTTTGTCATGTACCCTGACCATGTCACGTCGATGTTTTTTCCATTTTGCGTTGACATAATCGATACACACGGCCTTCCTCAGTTAATTTTCTTATGCCAAATGTGAACTTGACTTTTGGTAACCACTATATTGTAAACAATTTCATTGTATGAATTTCAAAATAGTGATGCAAAGTTTTGAATAGAATTAGAACATTTCATACTCAAAGGATGTGAAGATACTTGAAGATATTGTTCAAATATATTAACATTTGACATTGAACAGTTGAGAAATAAATAAAATCTTTGGAAACATTTTATCCGCATGTGTTTGATACGAGCCTTTCTTGTTACTTACGTTAGAGGTATGTACAAAATTAGGATAAAGAGACATGGTTTTTAGAATATTGTAAAGAGTAAAACAAGAATCATAAAAGTTAGAAAATGCTGCATGAGTTGAAATGGAAAACAAATCTCCCAGCACATCACTGCCAAGGTAATTTCATTGTTTTATGAATAGAACACTGTCTTAAGGTTGTATGCTACCATTCTATATAGGAGAGTGCCCTCTTTTGTCCAGAAGATGTACATGTTCCTTTTAGATTACTTAACCTGGTGAGCGTGAATTACAGGACAAAATGACAAAAAATCATGCTAGTGACCTTATAATATTTCTTTCAGAAGTTTTTATGAATCAAAACAACCGAAATTATATTTTTGCACTGAAAAATCGACAGTTATTTTTATTTTGAAAGATCAGTAGAGAATAATTAACAATTGTAGCTCTGACATAATATCAGTAGGCTAGAGGGTCAAATCTCAGGCCTAACAAAATTCACCTTTTTTATCACTTTTTGCTGTTTAGTAAGAAAATTTGCGTGGGGACCCCAACTTTTTTTGCTTCTAAATCAAAGAACACTGTCTGTTTGATAGATATTGCTGTACTTTTTAACATTTTGAAAATTATTTTGTGCATTTATATGAAGTTTATATTTTTAAAAAAGACTAATTTTACAGTTAAATGATAAATTTAGGGCCTAATATTTAATTTTTAAGACAAGACATCACAAATTTTAGTTGATTGTCCTAATTCAGGTGTCCCGGTAATGCAGAAATGTGGTATGCTCACTGGGATCTGTTAATCGTTTGCGATAAAATAAAGATTCTGCTGGTAAGTGCAAACTTCGCAAAATGGGATATTTAGTGGTTTTCTGACAATTTTGGCGTGTATTTTTTCAAAAAGTTTGCATGGGTATCCCATATTTTTTTCATATTTTTGCAATGTACACATAACGATTATTTCAGAAAAGTCAACTTCAAGAATGTCCCAACATTTTTTGGAATGGTAGCGTACCTCCTTAATAGGTACACAAAAAGTTCGAAAAAAGTTGGAATGCCGATGAAGAAAAGGCAAACGAAGAAAAGAAAGCGAGAAAACACCACCCTCAGCACTTAACTCTTTCGTTTTCGGCGAAGCTCTTCATGCACAGTTTTTAGTCCTTTGGGCCTTTGGCCCAAAGTACTAATGTGATGACGCGGCGTCTGTTTTCGCATACAGTGGGCCGTATGCTGTGGACGCAGGTATCTCAGAAACGCTTCAGTAACTTTTTCTGAAATTTGGTCTGATGGTCACTCGGGCACTTATCTCAAACGGTCTTTTTTCTTTTTTCGATTGAATCATTTTAAAGTCACTTTTTTAGCATTTTTGTGAAAATCAGTATTTTCAATTTTTCCTCGAAACCACTGATTTGATCATGTCTTTGTTTGGCATGGGTGTTCGTATATTTAAAGTGGGGTCAGAAATGTTGAAATTGTGGTGAGGTATGCCTTAATTTATTTTTAAATAATATTTTAATGAATTTGTACTTGAATTTTAGTTGATTTTCAGTCAAGTTCGATAAAGCTACCATGTGCGCATGCGCTGAATACAAGAACAGATATTGAGTTGAAGAAGAACCAACGCCATCTTGTTTCTCGGGTTCGTCAGATTTATTACGTTTTAAACTTTTGACGTGTATTAAAATGTGTCTGGTTAATATGAAGTTGACAGTGATGGTACTTTGGTGCCGTCGCGCATTTTTGGTACGAAAGGCTCCTTCAATAAACAGAACAACGATCGGCTCCGTAGACCCAACTCACCGGGTACCGGCAAATCCATGTCATGCCGGCGGGGCAGAGTGTCAGTTCTACCGAGGAAGCAATGCCACTAACCCGTAAGTAGGGCTGTAATAAGCTGGCTGCAAGGATGTGACATGTTGAAGAATAAAAATCGACGCCATCTTGTTTCTCGGTCTTGTGCGATTTATTACTTTTAAATTTTTCCGCTTGTCTTTCAATGTGTCTTATGAATATGAACCTGACACTGATGGTACTTTGGCGGTTGTTGCGCATTTTTTGTATGAAAGGCTCCTTCGATCGACCGAAGAATGATGGCCTCCGTAGACTCTACTCACTGGGTATCGGCGATTCGTTTTTTTGGCGGCAGACTTATCAGGGCTACCGAGCAAGGCAATCCACACTGCCCTGTACATGCTGTAGGTGCACAGCGTTGAGCTGGGCAACAGCGAGGCCGGCCACATTTAGTATGCGCATGCGTATTGGCCTTGTGACAGTATGTGTTGTTTGCGTCTCCATTGTCATGTCAGCTGGTAACGTGGAATTGTTTTGGCACTGCCAGAACTTAAATATTTCGTCGTTTATTCCATTAATATCGTAAGTTGTGTGTTTATTTTGTTGTAATTATTGACTCCGACGACTGAAGAGAAGTTGTGCGCCTATTTTGATGGATTTTCGTAGGAACGGTACTAACGTATCATTATCAGGCAGAGACCTTACACAACAGAATGAAAATGATCGATGACACGTAGCACTAGCAGGGTGGAATGGCTCGTGTCTGACAGACCACATATATGCACATGGACGCTGTGGTCGGACGCTCTTTGGAGTCGATGATTTGTCAGTACGAGGTAGTCATACAAATCACAATTTAGTTTTTGGCGACTATGACACGGTACGAGTTAGCTGGTACCCAGCATGGTCAGTTTATTCCTCTGTTGTTACGTCTATTGTCGTACTGTATTGGAGCCGTCAACGCGGTGATGACTTTAGAATGTTTAACGGTCCGTTGGAGCACGTTCAGTAGTTGAACAGAGCCGCGCAACGGCAAACATGTCGTAGTTATAGGTGAAGTTGTAATGTAAATTGAATACAGGGAGCGCACTCTTGTTTCACTATAATATCGGCCCATTGCTTGGCCTGAAAACAGGTCATTCTGGCTGTCGATCGTTGTCGATGCTCCTGATTTTTTTGTAACTATTCTTAGTAGGTATTTGAATAAACGTCGTATGAAATACGATTTCTTGCCTGAGATCTTATTGGTTTTTAATCAATGGTGGAAGATGCATAGATATACTTTGAGGAAGGTGAGAAAAGGTGTGCCTCACAAGATTTGTCAAACGTGTTTGTATTTTATATTCATTTACTGTTTCGTCTATCTTTTTGCAAGATGGGAAGAAAGAAAAAGTCATCTCTTGCAAGAGCAAGTGCTTTAGCCAAGGTAACTGTATGATCTTTAAAGGTATACAGTCACCTGAAATTGAAATATGCCCATATATGGTCAAAGGGGCATTCCTTGGTATTCAAAATGCCCATGTGAGGGTGTTGTTTTTAAAAAGCGGCCACCCGCTTAAAATCTGTGATTGGTTAGATTTTCTTTCCATGGTAACTGTGGCAAAATTGGAACAGGTGACCGTATACCTTTAAGCAACTGTTCATTTGATAGTGCATTAGTGACAGGTCATTGCATTTTAGCGTGTTAGAAATGGCACAACTTAATGTGCAGGTCCATATGAATATAGTTTGAAGTGAAAATTGTACTTGTAAAGAATCTTTTATATCATCCACTGTAAGATTGCTACATTCTTTAACACATAGTAAACACAAACTTGATCACTACAGACTGCTACATTGTGATAATATTAATATTCTTATCACTTCAGAGAATGCACTGTAGGAATGAGACTGTGTTGCAGGTGGCGAACAGTCCTGAGAAGGTCACTAGTGAAACACCTTGTGTCATCACAGACAGGACCAATATTAGGGAAGCTGACCCTATGTGTGAAAACATCAATGCTAATGACAACACCACAGTTGTTGACAAGACTGACTTCACTTTGGAACAAAACAGTGACCGTAAAAACTATACCATTCTTGAGGAGACTGACCTCACTTATGAACAAAACAGTCACCATAAAAACTTAACCTTGAGGAGACTGACCTCACTTATGAACAAAAGTCACCAAATTGAAACTACTTTATGTAATTTCACAAGTAACACTCATACTGAACTCCATCTCAATAAATCTCATATAAAACACACCATTAATGAACCTCATTATGCACTCAGCATAAGTGCACCTGCACAAAATGATATTGCCAATGAATTATGTGATGAACAATGTCCTAATGAACATCACACTAGCAAACTTAATAATAGACCATCTGATGAAGCTTGCAATATACTATGAACAAAAACTTGCTTCTTGAGGCCTTACAATTCCACCTGTCCACTTTGACTACTAAAACTCAATGCACCTGTCCATCATAGGCAGACCATCATTATTTCCGGTCCTGTACAACTCCTTTGTACTTATTTTCTACACGTTGTCATCCAAAGGACGTCGGTGCCCCCGGGCCCCATGTTTCACTTCATCATATTTCAGCGCCCCCTCAGGCCAACTTTTCGGGAAAGATTACGAATAAAAAAACAATAAATACGGTGTTTTCAATCTGGTTCGAACTCACAACATACGGCATCAACTCACCAGCGGAGAAGCAACAGCTCGGCCAAATCCCCACTCTCAAAAAAAGAGTGGCTCAATGACTGGGCTAAGTTGGTACATTTCCCCGACTGCGACCTTTCCTACGTCGCTAGAGTGACAGTTAATACACGAACTGCAAACTTTGTGACAAGTTTATTTATCTTTTCAGCTATTTTCTTCTCCTCAGTCTCTGTATCCTGTTAAAATGCCCACAGTCTGTAAATGCACGCACATCAAGTGTTGCATTTGTGACATCTCAACTAAACCAGGTCCATTACATAATCACTCATTGAGAAATATATTATATATATATGGACAGATTGCACTGACAAACCAAAAGGCGGCGTTACACGGCTTGTCAATGTTACAATGAAATTTATACTCATGGTTGGTGAAGGACTAGAGGCTTTTTCAGAGTATTTCAAAAATCCCCATTCGCAAAATTAGAAGCGGCGATTCCGGGGAACAGTTTTTGACTTTTCCTGGACTTGATTGATATCACGGCATAACGGCTCAAAATTACAGAAGACTGTGCTAAGTATAAAATCGCAGGGTTGTGCTCTGAGACTAGACCTATACCGTGAACTATCATACATCGTGACATAGCATTACTGCGCGAAGCTATTGAGAGAAAGTTTAAACCTGCCTCTGCTTTCCCATGATGCATTTTAGTCGTACGTTAAAGGTCAATTTGCCGACTTGTTTATTGTATGTAACAGCATTTACTACTTTCACTCTCAAAGTCATTTCGGAAAAATGAGAGTCCGAGTATTTCTACCCGAGGCGCATTTTACCTTAAAGGTATACAGTCACCTGTAATCTAAATATGCCCATATATGGTCAAAGGGGCGTTCCTTGGTATTCAAAATGTTCATGTGAGGGCGCTGTTTTTAAAAAGCGGCCACCCGCTTAAAATTTGTGATTGGTTAGATTTTCTCTTTCCATGGTAACTGTGGCAAAATTTGAACAGGTGACAGTATACCTTTAATGTCATTATTTGAAAATACTGCGCTCAGTTTCGCTCTCGCGTAGTACTTTCTTGTGTTTATAATCATGATTCCATATCCATCTTATAGATTGTTACATTATGCCATAATACAGAAACTTTGATCGAAGCCTCATTATATAAATATTTCTTAAACATTTACGTTGGAGACATCAGAGAAACTACCAAATACGTAATGCAGGACCGGTTCATCAGATCTTTAGACAAAGATGGCCAAAAATCTTTAAAAAATCACAATGAAAGATTTCTTTTGAAAGAGTCATCAAATTAAAAAGAGCCCTCCACCTGACCAAAGGGTATAAATGATACCGCACGATAATATAGGCTGTAACTGACCGCAAACCTTTTCATCTTAGTTGTGTTTAAAGTGCGAGTATTCCTTTTACATCTTAAGTGACTTTACTATCCACGGAGATTGCGAATATCTGAAAGGATGACGTCAAAGTTTCCTTCTTCATTAATCCCACCACACAACAGATCCGTGGAAATGTGTACAAACATAACTTACCATTCTTCTTTTAATTTATCATGTAGTGTAAGAACGAATATAATCTGAGAACGCAAGCTCACATAGCAGGGCAGAACCATGCAGTCCCACGAAGAGACATATTTTCAGTCGGTGTTATCAGATACGCATAGGTAAAGTAATGGAGACAGCATATATCTTTAATCTAGGTTTTTATTTAGGAAGCAAATAAGTAATGATTACATTAAAAAAAAATCCTGTCTAATTCCACTTGTTAATTTCAATCGGCATAGATTACGTATTATATCCTACCAATATATTAATGGCACAAATACAGCGATCTGATTGGTCGTGACGCGAAAAGAACCATGGTACATCGGCGATACACCACGGCAGGTATACGAGCGAGCTCTTAGCTTGAGCAAAAGTCCGTTTTTGACGTTCCACGCCAGAATTTCAATATACTGTTATGATATAATAGCAATAAACCACACCCAGCGACGGTATACCACTCGATTTTGACCAGTTCACTTCATATATGCACTCGCTATAACTCGTGCATATATGTCGTGAACTGGTCAAAATCTTGTGGTATACCGTCACTGGGTGTGCTTTATGCTGAAATATTACACCGGGTCACATCTTTTGATATAAAGTGACGAATGTTTACTCGGTCAATTGGTATTCCATGAAGATGAAACTTAATCTGATTACGAAAAACGTAGAAATTAACAAAAGAGTAGGAATCAAATATAGAACGAATGGCTGCTACTTGTTGTGTAGAAATAATAATCATTCGCAATCGGATAATAATATCGATAATATGTGATAACACGTATTATATCAAATCAGCTTGAATATAACCATGTCTATATTCGCATTATAGTACGGTTCGAACCGGCACGAGCTCTCAGCTAGAGGAATTTCGCTTTTTGATGTTTCATGCCAGAATTTCAATTGGATATTTTGATATAGTAGCAATAAGCCACTTCAGCAACGGGTATACCACTCGATTTTGACCAGTTCACGACATGTGCACGAGCTGTAACGAGTATGTTGTGAAATGGTCAAAATCTCGTGGTTTTTTTTTGCCGTGATGGGTAAGATATCACAAATAAAGAGTTAATCTCGGATATACACTTTAAAGTAATATGAAGACGAAATATGTTTCTAAGTAATTTAAAATACAAACTTTAAAAAAAAAACCAAGGACGTAAAGCCTTTGTCGTTAAAAGTTACATATGATACATTGTTTTCAACTACGTGTACATCTCAATAGAATAACAATGTTGTGATAAATGTAACACATTACTCTTCGACTAAATGTAAAACACAAGTCACAGAACAGTGATTAATCAACGTTCCAAAAATCAAATGACACTACAGGAACATGTGAACTATATTGTTAATATAGCAATGAATGAGCGCACATTGAAGCATAGACAAATTGTATCTTATAATTTGTATTAGGGCCTTTCTACATCAACAATTTGCAATCGTATAGGGCGGCCGTTTTTCGCGACAAACTGACATTCAGTAAAGAGATTAGGATCCTTCATTATGAAATATCAGCATACGGAATAATACTATCAGATTTAGAATGGGAAGTGCAGAAGCCTTGTGAAGAAGTCTTGGGAAGTGTAAGCCGGAATGCTTGCATTTAAAAGTGCTTTCTCTGTTTATTAGTTTAAAAGTCTGACAATCCAATTTAAGGGAAGTATTTGCTACCATACCTTCAGCGACCTGAACATTATAATCATAATACCACAGTGCTGCATAAAAGTAGCACTTCAGTTTTTGCAGCTGGTATTAAACAACAATAAGAATAAAAAATAACGAATACAATAGTAGTTGTAAAAAAATTATTTGTCTTGTATCGCTTAATTCTAGGCTTTTTAAAGAAAAGAAAACATGACCGTGATAAAACGGTTGGCAAGTGACGTTTTAAAAATTTCAATGTTAAGAAAGTCAATAATAGCAGATGTGAAGAATTGAGGTGAACATTGTTCAAAGTTGAAGTACCATACGTAATGAAATACAGTAAATTTTCGATCGGATAAGAACTCAAAACGTACGGCGCCCAGTCACCTAGCGGAGAAGTGACAGACAAAACTTCTCAGCACAATCCCCTCTTTTAATAAAGAATGGTTCTCTGACCGAGCCAAGTTGTTACAATTTTTCTGACTACGGCCCCTCCACACGCTGCAGAGTTCACGAAGCACTCACACTCGTACACAAACTCTATCAAAGCACAAACCTTTTAAAACACATCACATGATACTTTACAAAATCATATATCAAAGGAGGTGCAAGGGTGGTTTAATAAACTGCTTTACTGAAGGACTTTATTTAAAGTTGTTGCTTTTTTCATCTATGACTAACTAAAAAAAGGTTCATGCCGCATGGAAGAAATGATTGTGACAAGTGTATTATGGAATTAAATTCATTTGGTTTTACAATTGGTATACGTTGGAAGTCTTTGCCTTTCTTTTATATTTTAGTGATTCTATAGAGAATCTACATAGGGCCTGCTACTGTAATTTCAAACGTCGCTTGAGCCTCACCATAGGTATTTCTTACCCTGATTTGAAATGTTTGTGTCGGGAATTCAGGCGGTTCTTGGCCTGATTTTTGGGTAATGAGCCCATTAGCGTCATTCAGCTCGAGAAACTCAGGGAGTTGTGGCGCAACAAACCATATCTGCCCACTGATACTGCCTACCTGACCAAGACAAGGATAGAACTTTCGATCTTTATCATACTTGGATAGAAAAATATTTGGAAAAGTGAGTCTTTCAGGTTTCATACCCTGCATGCTTAGTGTCCAAGGAATTGCGCCATTTGATGCAGAAACTGAATATCCATCAGAATCCAAAAAGAACCCTGGCCTTCCTACATTCTCGATGGTGAACGGTCCACTAACGAGATGATCATCTGAATCAAACTCGACCTTATTAACACAAGTCACAGTCCAACGTTGCTGCTTCTGTTTATCCTTGTCAGTTTCAGGTTTTTGCATCATTATTTTCGCAGAATCATCAAGAGTAAGAACAAGGACCTTCGCAATGTTGTCCTGATCAAATACCCTACTAGCGAATATCGAATGGCCTTCATAATCTGTAGACACACTTAAGACAGTATCAAACCCATGGGAGAGAGGACTGATGACAAGTGAACCATCAGAACGTACGGTGAGACAAGGTGATTTATTTTCAGTACCTGGAGCCAATGCCACACCAACATCGCGTGGCTTTCCATCTTCATCAAATATAACCTGAAAATAGTCAACTGCACTAAAAAATTCCATGAAATAGCCTCCGTTCTTTACTACCTCGCTGTCAACAAATTCATCAATGGGGTTAGGAGGCTGCTTGTGGGTGAACAAGAAAACAAACATGATGACAACACCAGCAATTGCTGCAAATATCGAAAAAGCACTGGCAACACTACACATGGTGGCAAGACCAAATCCTCCAACAGTTGTTATTCCTTCAGTCACTGCCCATCCAGCGGCAACAGATACCAAATTTAGGACAGCAGATGCTAGAAAGAGGGAATTCATTGCTATTGACATAGGATCATGAGACTCTCCCAAAGCAATGCCGCTGAGTACAATACCAAAGATTGCCATGGCTGCTGCAAACCGAGTCGCCATGAACTCACCAAGATTTCTTCCAAATAATTTACAAAGTCTGGGATATTGTACCTCAAAGATAAAGTCTTCTGTAAATGCTCCTTCTGCCATATTCATGGCTACTTCTGCATCGACAGCTACGGACGTTGGTGGAGTAGAGCTGTTGCGGAGAACCCAGCGGCCAAAGTTAGAAGTCATAGAATTTATGGACATTTTTATCTCTGATCCGAAGAATACTCTAAAGGAAACCCATAAGCTCTCACCTGTTTGGAAGGCAAAAACTGCTTGGATTCCTTTTCGTATGAAGAGTGCAGTTACCTTTATACAAGACGCAATGAAATCTGCTCGCTGAGCTGGGGACATATCGTTGAAACTGATGAGGCCAGTCGACAGCTGCACAATAGCAGATGCAGCACTACCTAGGAGTATGAAATTACCCATGAAGGAAGCTGCCTGACCAAATTTTTGTACAACTTTATTTGTAAATTCCCTACACACATTTATCCAGCTGCTAGATCCTATGGTAGATCCTACATCATACAAAATTTTTAAGTACTCTTTCAAGTTGTTTTTTGCTAGCGCCTCTTTTACCTTTTTAGCGTAGTCCCTCATTTTTGGATCTGTGCCGTTGACATAAGTATCTAGGAACTGCTGTTTGATCATTGGCACAAACATACTTATCTCTTCAAAATCGTTTGAAAGATCAATAAATGATGGCAGCAGGGAAGTAAAGTGGAAAATTTGCATAAGGTCGACAAACTCCTGCATGAAATAGCCAGAGGGATCAAGAATACTCAAGATACTCCCATAGCGTTGTAGATTCTGTGTTATTTGTTGGGATGAAGTGTTGCCTTGTGTCATACTTAGTCTGAGCATAGAAAGGTAACTCGGGGAAGCCAAATACTTGAAAAGCATATAGGACCAGTACTGCCCCTGTAGACCTCTTTTACGTGAGTTCTCAACTAAATCCAACATTTGTTGTAATTCCTTCTGCTCATCTTCATCAGTTGCTTCACTGAGACCTTCCTGTATTTGTTTCTTCCATTCGTCACTTGATTGATTGATTAAGTCTCGATGGTGTTCAGTATTTTGGGACTGGTCGTACATAAACTGTGTCATGAGAGAGAACTTCTTTTGCCACTCATGAGAGTACAACTTGGTTGTCTGGTCATTGTAGATCTTTGCTGTACCAGTGTATTCTTTCATCACTGCCTGAGCTCTTCGAGCATTAAGATGTTTTACTTTGTCCCTGTCGGAGGTCTTTAAAGCATTGACTAGATAAGGGACAGATAGCTTTGAATACCATTCTGCGTTGGCTTTATTATCTTCAGCTATATCTTTTATGTCACCGAGATCAGGTGGGTTAGCTGCGATGAAATCATGCAGGTAGTCGAGAGGCATGTAGTATTGAAGGACTTTATAGAATCCTTCCATCGCAGACTGTTGAATGACATCCAGAACACCATCTTTCGAAGGCTGGTAAGGATTCATGCTCAAAAGGTCGTATATTGACAAAGAGGATTGTGGTTCAGGTTTGGCATGAACGCGAAAACCTTCAACACCAAAACTAGAATGTGTGACAACTGTGCCATCTGGAGAAAATTCAACAAAACCTGTCTGAGGTAAATTTGCCTTTGTGGACTCATCTGCAGTGAGATCTTGCCACCAAAGTTTGTCACCAGAGATGCCAGATTTATTTGCCATTACACCATCTATCACAAGCCTTTGTCGGTGTGTTGTTAGTAAAGTATGAAATGTACCTGAATGATAGACTTTGTATGTACCAGCAATAAAATGATTCTGAGCTGTACCTTTTATGGCATATACTTTCCCCTTCAGGGATCGTTCATCACAAAGCATTGCACCCCCTTCGATATTTTGGGCTAATTCATCAAAGTCAAAGACCATCTTGAAAGGGAAAATGTTGTCTTTGATACCCATGTCTGGAGGTTGGTAGCCACCATTTAAGGAAAATATAAATTTACCAGAGCCTTCAAGCTCAACGGAAAATGCACCTCCAGGTCCCCGGGGTTGAACATCCCAGTCTACATCCCGATGGTTGTCACGGAAGACAACAGCAGTTTGCCATATTGTGTCGTCTCCAATTTTCCCCATATCTTCCAACCAATAGGTAAACTTCATTGCCCTATCATCCCATACGGCGTTTCTCCATTTTTCTGAATTGGTATCCCACTTCAAAGTGAGCTCATTCTCACCAGCGACATAGGCCCCAGCATTACTAGATAATGCCATCGCGTACGATGGATGTAAGTAACCTAATTGTACTGCACCCATTTGATCTTCATCACCAATTTGCATGGAGCCAGCACCAACTCTTGCATCATCACTGAAGCCAATATGGCCTGCCGTTTTAAGGGGACGTTGTCGTTGTTTCCATACTAGCTCGTTTCGTTTGTGAATCCACTGCCAGTTGTCACGATGTATGTGCACATGGTCGACGTAGAGAAGATCTCGAGTGTCGTTTGGCCCATCTTCCCCTCGTATTATGGTAATAGTGTGTCCCTTATCATGCCAACTATTTGGATCATGGGCTTTAGATGGGCTGTTTCGATCTAGATGCCTTACTAAATACGACTTGGACGCATTTGATTTTATGTTAATCTGTAAAAAATTAAATTCCTAAATTAAGATTTCTCAGCTCATATTTGTGGTAGAGTAAAGGAGATTGTCCATTCACATCATATTAAAGTGGCACTCCCACTTGGTAACATTTTTAAAACACATTTTTTTAGTGCCAACGGTCGATATTTGATGTGGCGACTGCGCGCGGATCGCGAGATATCGATAAAAACATGTCTTCAAAAAAGTAAAAGTTTGAATTCCGGTGGCCCACCTAAATTCAACTTCCGAACGTTGAACGTTCGGCACTGGGGCCATTGTCAACTAAGCTATGGAGTACGAGTCTACACTGACGCTGCTTTACGCCACAGTACCACTTGCCTGGGTGATCGGTCAGGCCCCGTAGGAGAAAGCTGAGTCTTTCTGACTTGGTGATAAAACGAAAAACAATTTTTGCTGATTCCACAAGAGTTCGCATAGGTGACTAGCCCAGTTACGTGCGGTTGATACATAGCGGCCACCGCATGGTATGCATAGACGCATACCACGCGCACGGCGAACCACGCGTACTGTGTGGCAGACGACAAAATGTAGTCATCGGAGGCGGCTAATATTTAACACGTAAAAACTGATGTTTATGTTGTATTGGTTAAGAATATAATACAACTGATTTAGAATAATGAAAACGACAAAAGCTAAGAAGAAGTTTTCAAAAACTGGCCTGTGGTAAAGGCATAATGCTGTATATAAAGTCTTCGCAGTTGGAGGTAAAATTGCGTCGTTCGAACTTATTATTGACTCCCTAGAATATCGTCAATCAGCACAACAACAAACCTTCGGGGGGTTTCGCGTCATAAACAGAAACGATCGTAAAACTTCGGGATGTGAAAAATACGCTCGGGAAACGACATGTTTTTATCGATATCTCGCGATCCGCGCGCAGTCGCCACGTCAAATATCGACCGTTGGCATTAAAAAAATATGTTTTAAAAATGTTACCAAATGGGAGTGCCTCTTTAAGGTCTCAGATTTGGAATAGCTTTTTCCAACTAATGGTTTGAAGAATTTTCGAATGTTGCCTCCTAGAAATTACTTTGAAATGGAAAGAGGCAGGAAAAGGAAAGAAACAGCTCATCTTCTGCATTACTATAGACGTTTTGTAGATTGGTAATGTAACAACTAAAAATTGTCGTAGTTAGATAAGTTTTGTAAAACTATCTTATGATAACCATTATGAGATCTGGATTGTCTGTCGTTTTCATCAATTTCAATTTTGCTATATGTCAAAATTGCCGTTACATCAATCAGCTCATACGTAATTAACGACCATTTCCTTTATAGTTTAAGACACCATCAACAAGGTTTTGTGAAAGAGATGAACTGTATACCTTACCATAATTAACACTCCAACTTGTAGTTAAATGTGTTCAGTGGTAGATGGTTGCGATCTCTGGCGACCTGTTAAGAAAATTTTCAACGTAATTAAAACACTGATTGCATATCAAATTAAATTTGATCGATAAAGTTAGTATTGCATTGGAAGTATTGTTAAGCATGGACTGAACATTTTCACGGTGATGTCAATCCAAAGCGGTATTGTAATACAATTAAAGTAATAAGGGACTGGCTCGTTCGTGCGTTCTCTGCACATAGCTCTGTACATGTCGAAGGAGTGTGCTAGCGAACTAAGAACGCAATTTTAGAAGTGTTTTATTTAAGTTCCTTGGTAAATTCTGACAAATATGAACGTAGAATGCGCCTCATAGATAAATATATTCAGACTCTCAGATTTTTACGAGATTTTCCTTGTCTACATCTTGTGTAGGCTTAATTTGAAGACCTTGAAGTAAATGCTGTCCTTGCAATCTTATGACTGTCATTATCAAAAATTCAATTTCTCCATAAAGTTAACTTTGGCATGGTGGCCATTTTAAAATTAAAATTTCGGTAACTTTAAAGTACTTTGTTTCACTTGTACAAAAGTTTGCATGTGTGACACTGATATTATTCCTGACTCTGAAATAAACAAGTACAAAAAATTTTCTCGAGAAAGTTTGAGCAAAAGTATACGTCTTCCAGTTTTGAGGCCTGTACTACCTTACTCATACACTTAAAAATTACTCACTAATCACACTTCCTAGCCTACAGGTCCATTCTCATTTATTTCGTATGTTACTGTCGATCAATTCAGCCGTCAGACTGGCCATGGGTAGAGTTTTGCGCAAAAGTCTTAGCTAAAGCTTTTATGAGAACCAGTTACTTCCATACTGAGAAATACCTTGATAACATATGAGAAGGGGATATTAGGTGATCTGCGGAAGAGGGGTCTCTCATCTGAAGGTGAAAAATGGTTCTACGGCAGTCACCTCCCTCGACATTTACCTATCAGACACATAGTCTAAGCCAAGCCCATTTAAGCCAGAACCTCGTACCAGACATGTACTCACAAAACACATAGCCTAACATACGCTGAACGAATCCAGGTGAAATCTTAATGTGGGTTACCATCCTCATATCGTTCAACAATTTTTGGTTAGCTTGCAGGGGTTTCATTAAGTTTTGAAGTAGGGGCTAGAATAGAAAAGTAGGCGGCTTGCAGCTGCCATGACCACAAGGGGTCGTCGTCGGGGGAGGGTCCAAAGGCCGGAAACCCTGAAAAATTAGCTAAAATTTACTTTTTAAAGCTTAAGGTCACTTGAATTTCTAGTATTTTCAGGGGAATAGTCATCAGTGTTCCAGGGCAATTTATGTTCATATCATAAAAGCCATTTTGCTGGGAGATTAGGCCTAAATATTATAATTCATAATTAAAGATGATAAAATGTGGTGATGTTGACTAATTTGAACAAAGAAAACAAGTCTTTAGAGCCTCTATGCTTTTAGGAGGTAAACTATAATAATTCACCATTATTAATGATATAAATTTGATATGTAGATGATATTATACAGTGTTACATCTAGACAGGGGGATAGGGGATTCCCCCTGTGTTGAAATGTTGGCACCCCAATTAATTTGTCAAGGGGACCACTCCCCCCTTCCATGAAATGGTGCCAGTCACACCGTAGAGGTACAAGTAGAACACATGAACTGGTGAAATGCCCCCGAAATTTTCTGGTAAAGGGGGAAAATTCCCCTTGTTGATGCCATCCTGGAAGAAACACTAATAATGTTATGCTTAAAATTAAGAACCCTGATGTTTGGTATGGAAATCTGTAGATGAAGAACGTTGATACCACTGGGGAGGTAAAAAGGATAATTTATATAACGAATAATGATAAAAAATGACAATCATTACCATATTTCGCAAAAGAATTTAAAGATCCTCAAGGTTATTTGACTATATGGGTATGCAAAGTAAGAACCTTGATATAGGATATAAAAATTTGTACGTTCAGAAACGCACATTTGGATTTAACCTGACGATCGCTTTTGAAGTGAATTTAGAGGTCTGATCGTATTGTAACCACTCTTGGCGACGTTCTTATTGGCGTCGATAGACCGAAGAGCAGTACATATCATACGTACATATCATACTCCTTCACAATTACGCCTACCGCAGTGCAACGCACGTCGGCTTACTAAAATTCCGACGGTAATCGGAAAGTTTTTCGTGAGAAAAAAATCAGGTCATTGCCTTCGAAAACAGTTTAAATCCACGTAATTATCCTTCTCTTGTTTCTTGGTCCACTTCAAAACCGAGGATCGTACAGCGAAGCTTGACCTTGCGATCGCTTCCGTTTTCATTTGTTCATCGACCATTTTGAGTTGAGCTAACGACGGCCGACAGGTGTAGTATGCAAGTTTTCATTAGCGTATATAAAGGTCACCAAATAGAAATCAGCAATTCAGGTAGCCAATAGAATCGTCAATTGCAATTCTGATTTTTATTGAGGCAGTATACGCGAGACCGTGCTGCATCGTAGTACAAGGCGATCGTAGTAGTCGTTCGTCTTCTAAATTTTGTTTCACATAAAAGCCGTTGAAAAGTTTAATTACACAGCTTGTGAAACTTGTCTGTATCATTTCAGAAGGTAAAAATATTTTAGCTATGAAAGAGTTCAAATTTCAAAAAAAAGTAGCCGGCGAAATCGAGAGAGTAACCGGTCAATTTTGCCGGCTGGAGGCTCTTAATAAAAACCCCTGGGCTTGTGGCTTTCTGTGACAGTCATCTCCTTGATATTTACCAACTAGACATACAGCCTAACCCCAGATCATTCAATCCAGGTTGTAAATGGTGAGGGAGTTAAATATCCTCATACTATACAACAGTTTGGGGCTAGCAAGTGGCTTTATAGGAGAGTCATCCCTTGATATTTACCAACAAGACACATACACCTACCCAAACCCATAGAATGTTCAGGGGTTAACCATCCTCATACTATACAACAGTTTGGGGGTAGCTAACGACATTCTGGGACAGTCATTTCCTGGGCATTTATCCTCCAAACACATAGCCTAACCTGAGCAAATATGAATACAGGTGATAAATATTCATCCGGGTAACCATCCTCTCGGTTTTGGGTAAGCTAGTGGCTTCTAGGAAAGTCACCCGCAGGAACTTGCGAACTTTCATCACCAGACATATAGCCGACCCAAGACGATGCAATCTGGGTTGTAAATACTGGAGGGGTTATCATCCACACATCGTACAACAGCCAGTAGCATTCTAGAACAGTCAAGCCCTGGGTATTAATGCTTTAGACACATGACCTAACCAAAGCCAAGTGAATCACACTTGTAAATCTCCATGGGTAACCATCCCTAAACTCTACATCACTTTTTGTTTAGCTATTTGCATTCGCATTCTAAGACAATCACCCCTTGGCATTTCCCCAACAGATACATAGCCTAAGCTATAGAGCGCCGTAGCTATCATAAGTGCATCTTACCGGTAATAATATTTTCTTTTCCATTTTCAGAACATGCCAGGCATTACTCACACGTCACTGGTCATTGTGGCAGTTGCTTTTGGCATTTGCAATAGTAGTACTTGTGCCATCGCAACTGAAGGAAGCAATTATAGTCCGCATTCCAAAGACCAGTAACCCATCATCTTTTGATAACTTTCGGCCGATTTCACTAACAAATTGTATTGCAAAGGTGTTAGAATGCATTGTTGAGAAGTGGATAAAATAAGAAATTAGAGGTAAAATTGATGAAAAACAATATGCATCTGTAAAAAAGTCATCATCAACATTCGCCCCGGTAGATATGTTGCAAAATTGGATAGAACAATTAGAAGGGCAGGAAAATTTGGCTAGAGCGTGCTTTTTAGACTTTAGTAAATCATTTGACAAAATAGATCACAATATCTTGATGTCAAACTATTGAAACTTGGCATAAATACCAACGTTAGTTAAATGGGTAGCACTCTTTTTGTGCAATCGTAACCAACAGGTTAATGTTGGTGACCATTTGTCTAGTTGGCAAGGTATTCGGGCTGGTGTGCTACAGGGTACGAAATTGGGACCTTTACTTTTTACAATAACGATCATTGATATTCAAGAGAGTATGCGATGCTCTAATTACATATTCATAGATGATACTACATTGTCTGAAGGTTTGCATTCAAAAACATCTGCTCATTCGTCTACGCAATGAGTTCTCGATGATGTAAGTGCATAGTCAGACAAAAATAACATGAAATTAAATAAAAAAATGTAAAAAATCATGATATGTTTTGCAAAACAGTTCACCAAGCCTCAACCCCTGTCTTTATCTAACATTGAACTGGGTGAAGTAGACAATTTTAAATGCCTAGGGTCGACTATAAATAATAAATTGAAGTGGTGTAGTCATGTTAATGAGTTTATCAGCAAGGCCTCACAAAGACTGCACATCTTACATGTATTCAGTGGATTCGGTGCACCTGTTCGAGATCTGAAAAGTATTTATGTCTCACTTATAAGATCAATATTAGAATAGACTTGTGTGGCCTGGCAGGGTTGGTTGACGGAAAAACAAAAAGATCAGTTAGAAAAAAATCAAGAAGAGGGTCTTCAAAATTATATACCCATTTGCTTCATATAGAGAAGCACAAAATATGCTTTAACTAAAACCATTAGAAGAAAGAAGGCAAGATAGTTGTAAGAAATTTGGTGAAAGTATCTTATAGCCAGACCATAAAATTAAATTACTTTGTCAACCTAAAGTAAACCATAGGTATCCCACGAGAAATTGCGACGTTAGAAGTTTTCAATCACGAACCAAGCGCAAGGATTCCAGCCTCGTTGTGTATTGTGTTAATTTATTACGCTATTGAATGTGGTTTTTTTGGTCATTTTTAATGTTATTGTTGTTGTTGATAGTACTCGTAACATTTTGCTGAAGTGTACTTTTGTATTTTGATTTTTTTTTGAATCGTAGTACCTCTAACACGATTGGCATTAATTTGGGATAATTGGATGGTGGAGTAATGCCAATTTAATCTACAAATGTAATCTCATCTGCTTTTCTTTTTACATTACACACTTGTTTTTATGAGTAATTTGTATTAATGAACATTCAACTATCTAGCACCTAACACTTTTGAGAAATTTGTAAAATAGGGAAATCCAATTATCCCAAATTAGTTCCAATCGTGTTCTCTTGTAATTTGACTCCAGGGTCACCATTTTGAGGTGAAATAAACCATAATTACTATTATTGTATTTCTGAATTAAGAACAACACAACGTGGTTATCTTTATCGGCAAACCTTCTTTGTAATCAATAAATGCAAAAAGGAATTATGAATTGAGTAAAATGTTAAATAGGTGTTGGTTTTCCTGAATAAGAAAAGCAACGTTACTGATGAAACCTGTAGTTGTTCAATATTGATAGACTGTCGACAGTCCCTTGTGTCTTATCTGTCTCTTATTGGTGTAGTATCTCATCTATGACAGTGGGTTACCGGAAGCGAAAGCAAGCATTGACACTAGGGACTGTCCTCTCTTGTAGGCTTTAGGTTGCTATTAATTATCGTCGAAAACAGGGCAGAGGAAGAAATTTGCATAGAGTTCATAAGTGCAAGTGGGATTATACAGTAAACATATATGTCGTGTCGACTTGTCTTGAGTCTGAGAACAGTGGCTGTATTTTAAATGCGCGCTGTATCCACTAATGTATGCATGTAATTCAGTAAAGACTTAAACATTTCCCGCAAGATTGCGCAGGTTCGATCCCGTGCTTATATTAATAGCGTCGACAGTAATTCAGACATCTTTTCCTGCAGCATAACCGTCAATAACTTGTCTCTGAAGTCTTTGCAGTACGAATATCCGAGGTATTCCAAGGTGTTGCGATAGTAGTAAAGCTCCTTCACTGTCGCCATGTTGCGGTACTATTTCCAGCTGGCCGTGGCCTGACCGGCTTACGTACGACCCACTTCACCTGTCAATCATTTCCTCTGCGTTTGGTTACAACAGGGTTTTCCCTGCTGTTGTCGTTGAGGGCGCAGCAGGAGAAGTTATCAACTATCTCGAACTATCTATCTATCTTGAACCTGGGATAGCACCATAGATGGAAACGGCTGGATAGTTGTCGGAAGCTCTGGATAGAAAATTATTCTCAGATGTAGTACAAAGTTCCTAGCGACAAGGATACACTATGTCTGCACAGATGACTCTGTATAGTTGTAGACAGTTTTACTGTTCTTGTATGTTTCAAAACCCATTTCCACCCCAACCCCCCCGTAAATATGAAGTCTTCCTAAAAATTGAAATCGTTTGGAGCCAATTTCTACTTTCTAATATCAATGTGCTGTTTAACATTGCATAACTAGAAGTTTCGTCATTATCGTCGCCATTAGTACTCAGGAAAACCAACAATAATATAGCATTTTACACAATTCCTAATTCCTATTCGCATTTATTGATTACAAATAAGGTTGACCTCACTGAACATGTTATTCTAAATTGCTAAATGCAGCGCTTAGAAAGAACATTCATGATCGAAATTTGGAATACTTTCAATGTAAATGTTCATTTCAACCGAAGAAATAATGAAATTTTCTCATATTCCGACTGCCATTCTTTGATTTTAGGCTGAAAACATGGTTGGCAGAATATTGTTACGGACTGTGAAGTATTCTAGGCATTCATTATATCAAGTTAAACAAACGTTATGTAATTTAATTATTTTGTCAGTTTAGTTACTGAGAGTAGTAGGCTTGACATTTGCAATCATAACATTTTACTCTTCAAAAAATAATGCCACGTCAATCGTTCGTGTCAGTGTATTTCTCACTAGGAACTTTATTGGAAGTGTAACTTTTTAACCACTTTGCAGATCTGTATATGCACTGGCTATATAATTAAAGATTTTTTATAATGTCTTCCCATATATATAAATCGTTTCATTTATGTTTAGTACTTTGTTACCAGCATATATCAATCTTAAACACGATTGGAACTAATTTGGGATAATTGGATTTTCATATTTTACAAATTTCTCAAAAGTGTTAGGTGCTAGATAGTTAAATGTTGCAATATCGCAAATTACTCATAAAAAAGTGTGTAATGCAAAAGAGAAAAGCAGATGAGATTACATTTGTAGATTAAATCGACATTACTTCACCATCCAATTATCCCAAATTAGTTCCAATCGTGTTCTTAATGAAATCGTTATAAAGTAGTATTATTTAAGGGGGTGCTGCACCCATCACAGGGTATTTTGCTCAAAATCACCTTTTTGCAAATATTAATTCAATTTTGGTTAATTTGTTAACCAAAGATTAAAAATATTGGTTGGTTTCACCTTTTAGCTTGTCTAGCAGTCATAGGTTGCGTGATAAAGAAGTGATAATTATACAAATGTATGTAAATCATCGGATTTCCTGGCTTCCACGCTGTCTGGGTCAAATTTTCTGAAATTTTAACTCTATGTCCTTTACACACAGCAAAACGACTATTTTGTTTGGCAAAAGAGTTCTTACATTTTGAATTAGAGGCATTTTAATTTTGCTTATCATATTTAATCACTTTTCCTGAGTGTCAGGTATTCAACCCTGCCATTTTAGAATGAGGATAGATAATGGAAAATAAAACAGTCGGATATTTTGCATATATTTTTGTTTCATTGCATTTCCGAAAATAGTATCAAGTTTTTAACTTAAATTAATTTTTATCATTCATACCAAAATTGAGCTTTTTACTCCAAATCTAAACCCCTTCATCCTTCGAGTAAACTTTTGCTACCATAGTAAACTTTAGGATTCCCTGCCTTTTTGAAAATGTATAGTGTGAGAAGGTTTCCTTGTCATCTAGATGGGAAAATTCCTTTGAAAAAAAACTGCGTTTGCAACATGCAGCTCCACCTTAACAAAATAGAACGGTCATTTCCTAAAATTTAGGAGTATTTGTCAAAAAAATTGTTGTCATTTGTGTTGCTCCTCCTCTATTTCCTATTCCGAATTGTTTATCTTATCTTTTCGCTTAAAACATGTTGATCTGCTCCTTATCTTCGCAAGAAAGCATTTTTTCATTATTTATTTTGCAGTTGTTTCGATTATCAAATCCTCTGTCATTGCTTCACTTGTCATTCACATTGCCCTGCAACGTACTGTGTGGCGCTGCTCTGTAAATTTAGATTGACCGAGTAATTACCATATTTATGGTAATGGAAGTAATTCGGCTCGTTAGTCTGCGCACTTTCATCGTTATAGTGCCCATTTGTCCGGGCGCTGTTCTCAACTTCAAGCCTGCGTGGTAGAACCAAACAATGGCATTCATCATTCCCACGTACTTCGTATACCTGCTATAACTAGTTTGCCACTGCCGTGTTCGATGCCCACTCGCTTCACATTATAGGGCTGAGCTCGAATTTTGATATGGTCACGAAACGAATTCTCGAACAAATGTCCTTCGGTACTTTGGCTTCAAATTTTGAAGCAGGGCGAATCGGTCCCGCGCTTCTTCCAAGTCACGAGAATGGGATTTGGCACCACTCATTGGACAAAGATACATGAGCACGGTACACGAACGGTCGTACAGTCCACTCGCAAACCTATATTACGCACTGCGTTGGCGCAGGGACTGGACAGAAATTACAGGGCGGTGGGGTGGAGTGGGCCGCTGTCTTTGGTTGGATCGCCATTTTCCGTTCATGCATTTTTGAGCAACTATCACGACTAAAACAAGATATGGCTGATATAGTATTTCATCCAAAAGTATCAAATCACAATACATTGTAGTTTTTTAGGTACACTATTAAAATTTTCCTACAAAGCAAGGTATCTCTTTTCATTAATATGTGTTTGATAATTTATGTAAATATACTTTAATTGAAGCGGAAGATATAAAGTGCATATGTGTACAAAAAATTTAATTCTTGGATTCCATAAAAAATGTTGATTCACTAAATAAGTTAGTCTACGAGAAAACTATGCACTTTTTTCAATGTAAAACAAGCAGCATCTGTGCATTTATACACGCATGATTATTGATATAAATCTACCAAACTCGAAACGGATGGCTACAACTCGTATATGTAAGAGAAATTTCTATTTTCGAATTTAACCGAAATGTTGATTCATTGTACATTGCAGTCTTCCATGAAACTATGAATAATTTGTTCACAACACAATGCCAGCAAAATCTCTGCGTGTATTGATGTTCGATAGTTGATACAAATGTAAAAATGTAAGAATGTGGTGGTTACAAGTGCATATGTGTTCAGAAAATTTGATTTTGGGATTTCACCGAAATGTTGTTTCACTTTAGATTGTAGTTCATGAGGAAATTATAAATGATTTTTACAATTCAAAATAAGCGAAATATGTGCTTTTATACATATTCGACAATTGATATAGATGTAGGTGGTGAGAATAGGGTGTTTGAAAGAGCAGACGTGACCAACAAATAAGATCTTGGAATTTCATAGAAAAATAAGGTGGTCTGGGTAAACTATTAAACATTTTCCCAACAAAACTTGCTATATCTGTGCATGTAAATGTGTATGTAGTAAAAATTTTAACCTTTAGGCTGTACTAAGTTTCTAGAAAAACAGTAGAATGAAAACATTTAAAAGCCAACCTATAAATGAAAGTTAACACATTAGAGCTACCGTTCCTTTTAATTTTGATTAGCCAAGTGTTTTAAGTAGTTGTTTGATCTTTCAGACAATTTTCCCCATGACTAATAATAAAATCATTTGAGGTTAGAGGTCATTCCTCCTTAAAACTGGCACATTGATGGCTAGCAAGATGTTCTTTATATGACAAAACAAATGGCTTAAATATAAGCCACACCGATATATCAATAAATGGAATGCTCAAAACCTTATGAAATGGCTATATCAGCGATTTAAAAGCCTAAAATAAAAACTAAATGCTTTAGCAATCACCTGAATTGCCAACAACATTAACGAAAATGCCACATAAACTTAACTGAATGCTAACAAAAGTACTAAAATTGCCCAACAAGATCACCTAAATGCCAAGGGTGTTATTGCAAAATGCCTAAAGTAGCCATATCAATACCTAATGACATAAGAGGAATGCCTATAAAGTGTTTCAAAAATACGAAATATGTTCTTAAAATGGAGAAGATGTTTTGTTTTATATGTTTTTATGACAACTACGGCGTTCCGTATAAAGCCCAACTAATAGAATTCAGGTGGTGTGAGTTCGAGAGGTGACCATCTCCTTACAGTACAAGGACTTTTAGATGGCTGTCCTTAGCTCATCCACGGGGAGGTGGTCACGACCGTCCTACCAAAAAACCCTTCAATATGAAATCGATATCTCATCTTCTTATCAATGAAATGACTGGAGAAAAGATAACGGCGCTAAGAAAGAAAATCTCAGTGCACTTTTTTCAGAATTTAAAAGTACGAGCTCACACTGAGCGAGGAGAAAATTAAAATTATAACCAACGAATTTAATAGGAATATGTTTCTCCAAATTAAACGTGAAATATGAATCAAAGATAACACAAACTGATGGGAAAAATTAACAATTGGCATCTAAAAATATGTTCACAATATTCATCGTCATACAGACATTTATAAGTTTTTAATTGTAAGCACCAATCTATCAGAGTCCTCATACTTCAAATAAATATATCTTATAGTTGCCTAATTGAAGTGTAGCTAATGTTACTTATTACATCAAGGAAAACAAGATTGATCGAACAAGCGTAATGAAAATATTAAATTGAGGTACCTTAATCAAACTTGCAGCAGAGGAATATGGTTTCTTCTCTCTTTCCTCGGCGACAACCTGAGGCCCTGTGTAGATTAAATAAATTGTGATTAGATAAACGTATCGAATAGGCTTTTTGCGTGAAAAGCAATTGACTGCCACAGTTGATGGTTGCTATGAACAACCATTCAGGCAAAAACGTTTCTAATCCTCGTGCGAGTCATTCTAGACTAGCTGCGTCTGTCTTTTTTCTTACGTTGGCTTGAAATAAAATGCGCCTCAGTGACAGACGGATGGACTCGAGAACTTTTACAATGTCTTTTTGGCCTACCACTTTAGGAGACTCGTTGTGAAGCTTGTGAAGAAAAAAATAGTATTCACCGGCTTAGTTTTGTGAACTTGGGAAATGGTGTTATCGAATTTCAAAATTTAAGGTAATTTGTTTCTCTAGTACCAAAATTTGAACGGATCCAAATATTATATTATATACTTGATTTGAAAAGAATGGTTGAAAGATTCCTTGAGGAAAGTTTGAGCAAAGGCTTAACTCGTCCATTTTCGAGAAGCGAGCTAAATTTAGTTCAAAAAATGACAGTGCTCTTCGGCTGGTAGAAACCATGAGTAGATTTTTATAGACGTTTTGTGCGTCGATGAACAGAGAACTTATACCGTCATTTCACCATGTCATAATTATCAATAGATGGCCCTCCAGGTTCTATGGTATGCATAACGTATCTCATTTTGTATATATAAATTAAGTAAAATACCGCGTCAGCACATCATTTTACATATTTGGATAGAGAAACAAACCTATTGTTTTTTGTCTTTACGAAACTGCTTTGCTTGGCTGATAGCGTTAAGTTGGCTTACCTCGTACCAGTGCACGAACAAAGTCAATCGTTCAAAGTCGGTAGGGTCCCGTCGGCACGGACAGACGAAGTTGCAGATGGCGTCTCTCAGAGAAGAATGAAAATGTTGTAACATCTATAGTGGGTTCTCCACTTATAACACTTTAGCAGTCGGAGTCACGTGATTTGTATCACAGTAATGTTTACACAACTCCAAGGGTTGAGAATTTATTATAGGTTTTGTTTAACGTTATATGTCTACTCAATTTATATCACGCTATTTTGTAAGTGGCCTTGCCATTTTTTCTTGCAGCTTAAATAATCTAGGGCGCCTGGATGCCCGGTAAAGAGGTCATGTGAAATCCATGGTATGGTTATATGTCGCTGAGAAGTCGCTTTACGGTGAAAACAACCTTGGCAAAAAAGTAATGAAAACACTGTCGTCCTGCTGTCCGTGATTTTGTTACTCCTCATCAAGCCTGAGATCAAATCAAGGTTGTTATTTGTCTCACATTGGGAACGAAACCTTTGCAAACAGCACCAGTTTACTGGTATACCGGTATACTGCTGAGAAACGTCAAGTATACTGCTGAGAAACGTCAATCGTAATTGCATTTCTAAATTCACTTTTTACAACTAAAAGACTCGTTAGGACTTTCAAAAAGTTCTACGGTCGATGTGACGACATTCTTGCCAAATATGACACCTCGGTCACTCAAATGATTAACGACAGCATTCCCGGCTTTGACTTATTACAGTGATTCATATCCTGTATCTTTTCATACAATATTTAGACAATTTTGGGACCAATCCTGACGGGTGTAGCATGCTAGCAGGTTACGCTTACCCATTACTGACATCTGCTACCACCACTAACTATCAGTGGTTCAGGATGGTCCTATTTAAATTTGTAAATCACAATTGTCCCATGGACCTGGTAATATATTACCTTGAATGGAAATGATTATTGGACCAGTTTAATGTCACATTACGACAGAATAAAGTCAAAGCAGGGACCTGAACCAGTATCATTAACCTTTAGAGTACGTGCTATGGTATGAAGGTGACTTGTCACTTTCCTCAACAACAGAAAAGTGAAGACACTGACTCCGAAAACCGTTCGCTAAATCCAAATCTTTGAAATTTGCCCTTTGACGCCATTGTTGTAAAGTAATTCTGATATTGGTGTTATTCCAGAGGTCGCTTTGCCCTATATCCTACCTGTAACTCCGTAAAATTGTGTAAATATTATATGACCACATTTGCTTGAGATCTGAGTCGTATTTTCAACTTCAATGACAAAATTAACAGACATGCGTCCACCTTAGGCGATGTCATTAACTTTATTTAGTCGTTCATAAATGGACCGATTTTTTCACTTTCATGCAAATAAAGGTTTGTAGGAATTGAGGTAGTATGCGCCTTGAAAGTGAATTACTTAAACCTGTACTCAAACTTTCCTCAATTAAACTTCCGACCATTCTCTTACCAAATCGAGAATATCAATCAGAGATCACCGTGCAAAATGTGGTACAGGAGAGACAAATTACTTAAGATTTCGGGAAAATTTAGCTGCAAAATTCCTCCTTCTTACAGGCACTCATACGTGGCCAAGTGACCTATGACCTCCTCCCTTAAGATTTCCAGATATTTGAAATTTACAATGGCCGCCTTCCCCGTGTAAACTCTGAAGAGAAAATAGAATTGTCGATTCGCGAAAAAACTAAGATTGTGAAACTGTTTCTCACTCCAAGGGCTTTAAAATGAGCCTCAACAAGTGGTAGATCAGAATAGAATTGATAAAAATTTGAAAGTCCGAATGTCTGACCCCGAGGCGCTTTCTACCTTAAGTTTTTAGTTATTTTCCATATGGTCAAACAACAACCACTATAATATTTTAGTTCTTAAAGATTCGACAGCCCGATGACACATACCAGTGTGGGTCTTCACAAGGGCTGAAATCCTTGTCTATTTGAAACAGTTATTTTGACAGATATTTATGTCTGTTTACAGGAAATTTTATGGTTATGTGAAACAATTTAGCGTTTGACGGAATTAATACTGTCAAAGTACCGATATGCTTTAACGTAAAACTTGACGATGGTGATGTTCTCAGCAATCGATTATTATTTCTTTTAAGGTCAAACACCGGACAGACAGCAAGACAGAGTAGTTTTAAACTCGTGTCATACTATATTCCATCTTTAAGAGCTATAAGATCAGAACAGATGTCTTCCAGGGGTGTCGTAAACGGCTCAGAAGGGCATTGCCGTATTTTATGTACTATGAACTTGAAAAAAATTGGGACGAAGATTCGTGTTGAACCGACCCCCCCAGCCTGTGGATATAGAAATGTAGTTATTGGTGATATAACTTTGAAAGACGTTTTCAGTTGTAACTTAAAACCGAAATGCTTCAATCACAAGCAGTGATCGTGACTTTATTATTCTGCGCGGAAGCTCTGGCACAATGGTATCGCCTTTCAAGGTTTGAAGTTCTTATCCATCCTCTGCGTGAGACAAGGTCATGACGTGTCAACATATCTCACAGTCATGCAAAGATCAAAACACGACAATGTAATACCATCTGGTCATTCCGACTCTGAGCTTGAATCGGCTTTCGGTCGTAAAAACAGTTTAAGATGGCTCTAATTCTACACCGCGATATTTTCTTTCAAATATTTCTTTCGAGCCCGGTTCCCACAAAATTGATAGAAAATACTTATAGTTCAATATCACTTGATATGTCAAAGCAATCTAGTCTGCCTGTGACATGTCATGGATGAGATGGTAACTGTAATTTCTTTGAGACAAAAAAGATTACTTGATTTAGACATCACATTCGAGGCAACGCATATTATCCAACTTATCAAATTATCATATTATCAAACATCCCTCAAACACCCCTCTGGTATTCCGAAACGTTAAAGTTTCGACCCCCGTTCACTAGTTTTCTTCATCTGTCGACTTTTCCTCTTTCCACATGTAAACAGTTGATCAACTTTACCAGCAAAAGTTAAGTCATGCAAAGGCGCGAATCAAAGACACATCTTGATAGTTTACAAAATTTCTGATTGGATTGCCACGAAAGACAGACAAAACACAGACAAAACCAAGTCCATTCTCATGGTTAGTTGTTTTAAGAGCCGTTAGCTGTAACGTCCAGTACAGTTTCTTTTTTCTTTTCCCTAAAGCATGTTGAAACACCAACTATATGGATTGCCAACACATGTAAAATGCACCGTCAGTGTTTACGTTTGAATTTTGTTTTCCACCGGAATCTACTTGGCAACTGTAACAATGCAGTCTACACATGTACAGGCTGGATTGATAAGCTGAATGCTGTTTATCTCAGCATGCTATTAGGAGAACAGCAAGAAATCGCAAATGATCTTGAAAACGTAAATATTGAAAAATCATCGAAATTAAAGATACTGACCCTAAAGGGGGAAAAACTCTTTTATCTGTCTGTATCCTAGACAGCAACTACCCATCATGCTTTATGTTCCATCCTCATCCAACGTTTTACGTGTGGAGAGTATTCAACTGTGAATGACTTAATACTTTGCAGATTTACTTTGAATGTATGATCTGATCGCCTTGCGCGTTTTTGACCAAGGTTGATTCGTACGAGTAACCTGTAGCCTGACGTTCCAATAGAGGAGTTGCCGCTCGCGTGTGGTGACGGTGCGATGGTGGAATCGGTGTCGAATGCAGTACGTCTTGCACTTACGTATGGCGCACGCGAAATCGATAAAAAGGCAAAAGGGTTCTCCCCTGGCAAATCGAAGGGGCGTGCGGTACATTCTAAGTAACAAAGATCGAACGTTTGACACCGACAATATTGCAAACAGATTCAGGGACGGTGAGAAAGTATGTACTCCAGACACCCAAAATCGATCTTCACTTTGTGGGGCGAATGGAACGCAAAAAGCAAAAGCAAAAATCGGACAATATCGTGCACGAGACATTGCCGAAATACCCCAAGAGTGTTGATATATCTTGATGCAGTACAAAAACAAAAACCTGGCAGAATAAAAACTTTAAGAAAGACAGCTTGGCATATCCATAGAGTTAAATGCCATATTCTTTAGAGTCGCAGGATAACAGTGAGAACATGGAATTTTACCGAAAACAAAAACTCAGTATCTCCTAGATTGTCAATTTACGCTCCTACCACTCTTTATCACAGTTTGATTTTTAATTCGTCAGTGTGATTCAAATATGAATCATTGTTGCCAAGTGGACTCTGGTATCAACCAGGATTATAACGTAAACACTGACATGCATTTTACACATATAGACACTGTGTTGGCAAGCTAAATAGCAGGTCTTTCAAGGCTTATTTTAATAATACTGAAATTGCTAGTTTTATCATCGTTTCTTTGGTAATGATAGACACTCCTTTCATATCTCCTAAATACCGGGGTAAACAAGGACATGTCCTTGTTCCCATTACCAAAACCAGGCCAAAGTTTACTTCATGTTAGAACTCAAAATATTTCTCCTTCGTGAATAATATCAAAGTTTATGACTTTTTTCTCAATGTACACGCTGTTCAAGTTTCACTTGTGAAATTTAAGTCTTTCTGCACTTTAGGTAGAATGCTCCCTGTGAATTATGGATAGAATGACACTTGTTTTGAAGTCAGTGTCAGTTCATACGCCTATATCGCGTTACAGACGTGCATACATGGGGAACTAAAGTTCTTGCTTTTGTGAAAACAATTTGTAATCGTAACGTTATTTTTGTCACTCTGGCTTTCTGTCAATAATCTAAGGTTCAGGGATTATATCTGTATTAGCTTCAACAATTTATGAGATTTCAATGATTTCTTTTTTTCACTAAGAACAATATCTCGTTCCACTCTAAAACTAAGATAGAAATGCCGAGTGCTCCACATGTCCAATATTTTTACTAGTAATGCAGTATTTTCTGTAAGTGTTGTTGATTGACTTTTCGTCCGCTTTGGAACTCATTAGAGACAAAAACATTGCATCTTGAACACACTAAGATACGGAAACGCATACTTTGTATTTGAACATACATTGGAAGTTTGGTTAGAAATATGAATGAATGTATGGATTTATGCATGGGCGGACGGATGGATGGATTGATTGATTAATGGACGGAGGGAGGGAAGGAGGCAGGGAGAGAAGGAGAGAGGTAGGCGGGCGTACATAGAGGCGGGTGGTGGACGGTTGGGTAATTAGGTAGATATGTATGCAAGCGCGTACGCACGTAAGTACAAGCGTATGTATGTATGTATGTATGTATGTATGTATGTATGTATGTATGTATGTATGTATGTATGTATGTATGTATGTATGTATGTATGTATGTATCTATGTATGTATGTATGTATGTATGTATGTATGTATGTATGTATGTATGTATATATATATGTATGAGTGCGTGCATGCATGCATGCACGGACGGACGGATGGTTATGCGAATGTGTTTTGTCGCTCACCAAGGACTTAGCATCGCTACAACGACTGCCATTAAATAAATGACCAGATCACATACAAACAAAGAGGTTAATAGCATGGCTAACAGTTCACTACAAATGACTATTCCCCGAAGCTTAAAGTACATTACAATCCCTATATAATACATTCTACAGATCACCTCTTCAAAAGGAAGATGTTCATAGCAACTTTCGAGCTATAATAGACCAGTTGGTATGACAAAAACGTTTTGATACCTTTTGGTAATTATGATCTGAAATTCAACGAATGCCTATCCCATATGCATGTTTGTCTTCGTAATTCAAATTACACCAACGTCATCAAGTTCGTACATATAACACGCCCGCAGTACAACATCACAATCCATTCGCATCGATCAGCTGTATCGTATCACCAAGCGTATTCCTTATCCACTGGTTTCACAGGGCAGTGGCAAGAGTACCCAGTTTGATTTCTCAACGCACATTATTTCACAGTTGTTGGTAAGTTGAACTATCTTTGAAGTATCAATGTAGGCATAGATCATAGCAAGTAAGGTATTAGCAACTGGCCACTGTCGTCGTCTACTGAATATATACTTCAGTGTTTTCTCTGTATGTTCATTGAAATGGGCACTTTCTGTCCCATTCATCAAAATTAGGGGGCAGACTTGACATTTTAGGGGCAATCACTTTTGATGTTGAAATTACCTTCCCAGAAGCGCTTCCCCGATATCACTACAATCGTCACCCAGTTCAGTTGCGTCGTCTATGTAGCATGCAGCACCCGTACTAACATTGTCAGCTTGTGATGTGCTCGGCTGCTCTCGATCTCCTGCCGATTTGTCACCCACAAGTTTCCCCGACTCAGGATTTGACATATTTGTTCCCTTGGACACTATTCGGTCCGAATTTTGGGGTCTAAATCCATGAAAATATGCACCGATCCCCGCGCGCCGATCAAACGATTGTGTTGCATTGCGATACGCGTGCCTACACAATGCTAAAGCTGGAACTTTCCTGGAAGTTTCAGTAACTTTCTCAGGGCAGACGATGGCTCGAAATGCGCAATTTGCGAAATCACGCAGTCAAGAGAATATCCTGATATTTTCAACATGTATAACTAATGCGCTTTATATCGTAATTATTTCTGGTTAATGAACATTAAGTAAATCAGATGTGTATCTGGTCAGCATGGGCATCGTCCTGAGACCTTCACTTCGACAGAATTCTGATCATAACGTCTGCGAGGTAAATGATTCACACGCGGCCTAAACGATTCACAGTAAAGTATCACTAAAATTATGAGACTCGATGTGCTTCAAACGCGTTAAGAGTTCAAGGAAATGCATTTTGAAGTCGGTTAAAAAGACAATCAAATTTGATTGTCTTAAACCCAAATATTTAGAAAAACTCGCAAGTGAATTAAAGAAATATCGCACCGCAGTATCGATTTGCCATTCGCAGAATACCCGTATTAAATGTATCTGTTTGGCCTTAGCGTGGCTTATAAGTAAGACACCCATTCTTCCCGTTATTACAAGCACATGTCATTCACTATTACGATCAATCGGTGGGTATGGCTTACAACTTTGTTGGTACGCAGATAAAAAATGCTTTACCAAAACCGACATTGTCTTGGGATTTCGAATAATTCCATACGTTTTCGGAAAAACGCAACTTCCTCAAATAAATCTAAACACAACATTCCTCTTCCAAACAGAAGATTAAAGGTTGAATAATGCGAGTAGGAGATTTTGATTTAAAGCAATTGATATGTTACAAATTAGTTTCTTTCCTGCAAATACCTGTGTCAGTGTTCAGTATGCCGTTCTAAAACCCTAGAGTGACATCGATAGGTAAGCACTGTGTACAATGGGCGGTAGCTGTACACCCGCACGTTGTCAATAATGGATTATCCAATATCGTGTGCTGAACATATGGTCGACGAAACGCCCTGAATTTTGCTGTAAGTTTCGTGATACAAAAACCGAAAAGGCAAAAGCGAGCTTCGAGGCTTTTGAAACACGATCTTTAAGGCCAAGAAAACTAAAAAGTTTGTTTCTCATCCTAGACACCCTGCAAAAATGATGCGGTGGCGCGGGCATTTTTTTCTTCTCAATTTTTTTTAGTCTTCAACCGACAAAAACGTGCAAAAAGCATGAAAACAACATAGGAGAGAAACGCACAGCAGCGTTGCTTTAATATTTTTTATCGCACCGTTCCGTGGTTTGACTTTAAGTGCAGCAATGCACAGTTTTGAGAGCTTAATATAACAGTGACATATGTGTACAGTTCTGAATGGAATGTTAGTGTTAGTGTCAGTTATTTTGTTAACAGTTCTGTTTTATACAGCACCGTGTTACTCACTATTGTCGTGTATCTTTGCGTTTTGTTTTCATTTTATCATTCCTCATGAGCAGAAAAAAGGTTGACATTGCGGCTTGGAATTGACTCGCGCGAGGATGAGAAACGAACTTTTAATTTTTATTGGTCTAAGCTTTCATTTTTCTCTTTGCACACTGACTGATGACGTTGAGATAAGTTATTTAGAGATAGATTCTTAATTCCATGAAAACGAAGATAGATTGCCTTCTTGTCAGTTCCTTGCTAATATCCTATGTTTACGCATATTTCTAACCTTTCTGACGTTATTCATCTCAAACCAACCAATGTCAAACACATGTCTGTTCATTCCCACAAAACCGGCTATATCACAACCTGAATTAATCTTTGTATGTTTGCATCACGGCGTATGCGTATACTCAAAGCGCATCGCTAACTACTTGAACTAGTTGTTACTTGTCCACCCACTGATACACTTTATTATTGTAGTACTTACGTAGTTCAAAGTAGCTCTAATGATAAAGCTATTTCCCCATCCCTTGAACTCAAACGTACGTGCTGCACAAAACAATTTCACACAGGTGTCGACTATGCATCCCGACGTTATCGTTGGACCATACTCTCTGTGCATAGATTAATTCAACCAGTCAATCAATCAATTATTTCTTTAAAGTAGGCCTACGGCGCGCCGGTTGTTCCAAAATTATTTTAAATATTTGTGAGGATCCAGAAAAAAATAGCTGCTGGGATTAAAAAAAACGAAAGGGGGGGGTCATCCAAGATAAAAAAAACTCGCTAGGGGTAAATAGAAAGGAAGAGGATACTCTGGTAGATAGAGAAAAAGTCGCCGGGGTTAAAAAAAAGGGGGATTACATCCAGAAAAAATCTGGGGTATTGAAAAAACGAAGGGGGTAACATCCAGAGAAAAAAATCGCTGGGGTAAAAAAACAGGGAGGGGGTGCTATTGTAGTGGTAGATCCAAATTAAAGAAAATCGTAAATATAAAAAAAATAAAAAACGAGGGGGGAGGGGTAACGCTGGTGTAAATAAAATATGGGCTGGTTAGATATTTGTGAGGATCCAGAAAAAGTGAAGGGTGAGAGAATAGAGTTTCAAAATTATTTTAGATATTTGTGGTTATTCGGGAAAAGGGATTGGGCAAATAAAATTGGGAAGATCCAGAAAAAAAACGCTGGGAAGAGAAAAAACGGAGGTTATCACCATTCACTTTAGGAAAAATGCGAGTGTATCATGATGCAAAACTTCAGTAGCTTTATGAATGTCAGAAAAAAAGAAGAGATATAAAAGGATCCTGAGAAAAAAAACGAGCCGTGCTTGTTGAAAATGTGGAGTACTTGTTTGGTGGGAAAAATGAAGATAGAGGTCGCTACTACACAAAATTTGTGGAGTGGGAGGACAAAATAAAAGTTAGGGGTTCTTGGTATCCCGATTTTTCCGTGAGCATTTCACGAACTGCAAAAAATCAAGGGGGTGATCCTTTAGCTCTCTCATTAAAAAAGAGTCCGATTTCCATGCGACTGGCATCGATATAACAAATGTTCAAGTACTTAGGCTGCGTTCACAAATAACGATTAGAGGGGGGGGGGACTGGAGGAATCTCGAGTGAAATCTTTTTATTTTGAGATCCCTCCCTAAGTAGCCTACAAAATTTTCAAATGCCCCCCCCTCTATATGGTCAAAATGTTTCAAGTCCCCCCAAACTATCACAGACCCGCATATTTGTAAAGGATGTGAGCGCAGAAAAATAAACATGTACAGTTTGTATTGCGCCGTTCTATTCACAGGTGTTCAACACTACCTGTATGAGCACTTTGTATTGTCATATTCCAAAGGCAAGTTCTGTAAATGCATCAGTTAATGTTTTAGATTTATTGGTCTAAAAGCCAACTAAAGTTAATCCAACTCTGGCCAGGTCAATTGCTCCTGCTGAAGAGCACACAAAATGACAATCATGAGAGTAGGCAAATTGTGAATTCTGGCTAATTGCCATATTGCAAAGTGACCTACAAAAATTTGTTTCAAAACTACAAGACATACATGAATTAGATGCTTCTCAAAATTGGCAATACTGGAAGGTTAAAATATTCCATCAAATAAATGTTTTAATCTCTTTTTGGGTGTAATAATTGCAAATTTGGTTAAAAAATAAATAATTCCATTTGGTCACATATTTTTTCTTTTAGTCTTTACTGTTCAAAGTTTTACTTCTGTATCATTTTATAACAAGAATGTGAAAATTTAGAAAATCAAGCATGGTGACCCCCATCTTTTTTCTTCAATATTTAATTATTCTCATATGCCAGAATTCAAAAAATTTTATGTGTTCTTCCATGTGTTGCTTTCTGGCCTGATCTTGTGTACAAGTATGTTTCACTGTCATGAGCGTCATTTGACCCAAGGAAGTGGGGGAACTTGACATGTATCGGAGCAGATTGTTGACGATGTTGTGTCAAGGAAGCGCTCTGTCTGTCATAGATTCATTTGCTTACATATCGATAGCCGCCGCTAGAAGCTATTGGTAAACCTATTTTTTCTGAAGAAAGAAGGCTCAGTGAGTCGATGAAAGGGCATACATTAATGGGCCTACCGCCAGTAAGCTTACACATTTTTTTAAATAACCATATACCAGCCATCATTTAATGTTCGCTTTCATCTCCGCTGAAATCATAGAGGTAACTTCGAAGTACTTGTGTAATCGAACCTGCTAATTGCACTCCTCCATTTTTCTCACGTGAGCGGGCAGGATGAAAGGTTTGCAAAACCGTGTTTCTCTTACTTGGTTTTATATATTCAGATAATCCCGCGACATTACCAGTGACATTGTACGAGTCGAAGAAGCTGGTCCGATATAAGAGAGCAATTTGACTACAAGAAAAACATACGGTAGCTTTCTGTAACAAAAAATTGAAGTATTGGAGAGGGTATAATTAATATTCCCAAAGCTGATTATATTTTTTTACAGCCACGATACAACGAATTTATCATTTATGTCATATTGTATCTTGAATTCGATCACTCTAATTATACATAGGCGAAAACGTTTCTGCGATTGAATGTTTTGGGTACGATAACTTCAGATGTAATGTCAGAATCATAGCCCAAAGTAGCTGAGATAGGTGGCAATAGCATGCCTGACGCTTTATCCATATGGCGAAATGCATATCATATCTTCTCTGTACTCAATATCAACTTTTCTTAATAATTACTCAACCTCTGCACGCTAATGTTCGATCACATCAATTTCTTACCAAAGGCATGTGATATTATGTAACGCAGAATTATTGGACACAGACAACGGCCAAGCTCACGCGTGGGTCTAGCTGTGGAAACGCAGCTGTCTGTTAGCGGGGTAGCGTGCGTCGCTATGCGGGTCATCAAAAGGTCAACCCCGGGTTGACCTTTGATGACCCGCATAGCGACGCACGCTACCCCGGCCCCGCCAACAGATAGCTGCGTTTCCACAGCTAACAACGGCCAAACTGAATCCAAAACGTCCGTTTATTTCAAACTCCAAATGTGATAGACAATCGCACGTTACGATATTTGTTCCAACATAACAAACAACCGTGAAGGACAAGCAGAAAGGAAAATCTGCATTACTCTCACATCATTACAGAGTATGATATACAGTCGAACAATAATTCTACATAGCAGCAAGTGTTTCATACAGGAAATTTACAATACAAAGTCAAACATCAGGTTAATAAGCCTACGCTACACTGACAAGCAGAGAAGTGGGTGTGCGCGGTAGCTAGTCGATATGTACCCGCCACAGCACAATAATACCTCTATACACATGCAGACAATTGTCATCACTGAAAAATACTTAAAACAGCAAACATACATTTAGTCTAACAGACACCCGCCCTGACTGAAACAGATAAGGCTTCGAGTGGCAGCAATTCTACTGTTAATCGACTGTATGTCTTACCTAAATCGAACAGTAAACACAGTTACATATAAAAATCAGTATTACATTAACTCAGATAAACTAGATTTGACAAGCTTTGTCAACTCGACAAGACTCTCTTGAATGGATCAATGTAAGAGCGAATTCTGAAATACTCTCTAATGTCAAACTGGAAAATTATGAGTTAGTTGTATAGCAGACGATGTGTAGGAACTCACGTGGTCCACAGACGCTATGTATAACTCTATGAGAGTACCACTGGTCAAAGTAAACCAGCATGAACAAGTGTAAATATCACCAAACCCTCTGAGAAATAAACTCCAAAATTGCAATAGGTTAAAGCTTGACATCTTACCAAAGATATCTTCACATCGATTAAACTCTGATGGTGTCTGACCATAGAGGATGGCTCAGATTTAAAGTTTACGCGGAGCTCAACATCAGCTCCAAAGAGAGAAAAGATGGCAGTCAGTCACATAATAAAGACAATGCGCACGCACAATTTGCATACGTCACAATTTAATAATCGATATCTTAAATTTTGAAAATATTTATTGATTTTTGAACGGCACATGGCCTGCACTTTTGATCAATGTAGCTTATTCGTATGTTTGCAGATCATATCTGGCTTATCACACTTGATCGCCAAAAGAAATACGATGGATACTATGGGGTTAACACTCGATCCGGGCGATCCGCTGTACAAACTGATAACGAATATTCCAGACTTCTACACCAATCCTGTCGGTTCCGTTGCACGAGCAGCGTTGGTCAGCAAGATGGCAGGCAGTACACCAGGTCGACATACAGAACCATGGCCAAGGCCCGAAGGGAAGTCATTTCGTCAGATTTTCTTCCCGAGCTACTGGAACGCACCCTACACAGATAACGTAGCATCAGTGACGGGGATTCCTGATGGATTTTGGTCAGATTTTTCTGTTGCCGTGTTGTGTCAGTCCATGTATTACCAGACCTCTGACATCCGCCAGCAGTTGGTGATTGATAAGATATCAAGTAATGTAGATTACTTTAATAACACTATAAGAGGCAACATATTGAAATTGTACACGTATGTCATCTTTCATGATTTCATGAAGTTTTCCGGTGATCTGATGCATGCAAAGAATGTTTACATCAGTCAAATTGACAATGTGTATTGGGTCACGTATAAAATGAAACAGTACACTGAGGGGACTTGGGACAATGCTGACTGGGAGCTATACCATCATTGGGTTAAGCTCAGTGCTCTTGGAGCTGGTAACGATGAAATTTATCATGTGATCAATTCTCTCAAAGGCAAGGGCCTTCATATACCCGACAATGTCGGCCCTAATTCATGGTATCAATACATGGTCTGGTATCGACCAGATCACATTTCTCACGATGATATAGATAATAGCGCACGACCGGGTGAATTAGAAAGGGTGTGCACTCCTGTAATGGGCTCAACAAGACCCTCCTGCATGAATGAAGAAAATTGCTATGAATTCACAGCTAATACACAGCCAGGGAGTCCCTATAGAGAGCTCCCTTCCAGCTCCTGCGTATCATCAGATACAAAAATTTTAATGAATGATGGTTCTCTGAGAGAAATCAAACATATCAAACCAGGAGATGTTGTCAAGACACCATCAGGACCTCGTAAGGTTTTGATAGTGTCAACACCTTACAGAGGGGATCGATTTCTGTACGGGTTCAATGACCATAGATTTTCTTTTACAAGCGGTCATCCATTAGCCAATGGTGAGAGAGGAACGTCCTATTCCCCGTCAGAATATTTGTCAATTTCTCCGCTTCAAGTGATTCATAATGTACCAATAATTGGCTATGTTGGCATCGGGGAACTTAAAGTTGGTTCCAAGGTGCTTGAAAGTAATATGCATCAAATGCAAGTTAAGTCCGTGCAAAAGTACGCCCCCAACGATAAAGATGAGCTTCTTTTCGACCTTGTTCTTGAACCAAACGAAGAAAGCGGTACATTTGAGTACATAGCTGGCGACGAGAGGGCGCTCTTTGTCGTTGCATCAGAGCTGCCAATAATGAACGTCAAGACAGATGTTGAGGCTCTTGCATTTGATGTCATTACAAAGATGATACAGGATTCTTCACTTGATTTAGAACGCCTGTTTCAATCATCCGACTACGATACTTACCTGGCAAAACTGAGCACGATTGTTCGGAGGGTAGAAGAATCACTCATTCTCTTTGCAAGTTCCTCTAACCAACATAAATCAGAAGGATTTGAGATTGAGGTTGAAGGTGAGGAAGAGATACCCCTGATTCAGAAAGTTGTGGCATCCACCCAGATCTTTACGAATCAGAACATGGGTTACAATGTGGCAACAGGAGTAGCATTTGATTTCTTGATGCGCAAACTGTTTTCTGAGATATCATCTTGCCTTCAGCTTGGTTTTCGTGTCATTCCTGACCATTCACAAGACGATATACTTTCCATATCTCTGCTTGACCTTCAGGTCATCTCATCTCCTTCTTCTTCCATACCTCCAAATCCAAACATAACGGTCAAAGTCGAAGGTCACTCACCTTGTCATGCGAAGGTAGAGAGTGTGTGGACACCTTTTGGTGGCAGGATGCATAGAATATTTTACGTTGCCATGAATAATTTGGAAGAGGGCAACTACGACGTCAAAGTCCATGTCAGGGCACCACGAAACGGGACAATATTCCTCAGTGCTTCAAAGAATATCAGTCTACCCATGCATCATTTCTATAACTATTACCGCCTGCCATTATTTACAATCGATAAATCTGAAGTAGGTTACATACATGTTGACGTGAGACAGCTCGCCAATCCTCTCATCCAAATCGAGAAGGAAAATTTCCATACTTGGAATGAAAATGCTCAAAAGGTGCTTGCTAAACAGTTTGCGATATCTGGTGGAAAATTGCTGTCGATTTTGTGTCGGCAAAGCATTGGTCTTGCCTAGATATTTTACTGACAAAGTAAGAATTTGGCTACCGCACAATCGTCATACTACTCCGGTTTATGCTGTGGCTCCAGTCGGTATCATGAATCGCATAGCTTACAAGGAACAAAATTGGAACTAATTTATTAAAATAATATCTTTTGATTGTTCATATTTATCAAAGTGTTTGGTGCCAAACAGTTTAAAGTTGCAATATTACAAATTAGCTATAAAAACAAGTAAATTGCAAAAGACTAACCAATAGACTAACCAATAAGTAATATAATCTAGTAATAATCGATAAATAGGTACAGTGATTAAATGTGCAGAGGCGAAATCACTTAAAGGTAGTATGTGCCTCGAAAGTGCAAGACTTAAACTTTTGTCGAAATTTTATTCAAGGAATCTTTCGACAATTCCCTTTCAAAATCAAGAATAAAAATTGGTGGTAACCGGGCAAATTTTGGTACTAGAGAAACAGATTTCCCAAGATTTGCCGATATTTGAAATTCAAAATGGCCGCCATCTCTGTGTTAACTCTATGGAGAAACATAAACTTTTCGATTTTGGAAACACTAAGGCGGTAAAAAAGTTTTCTTATACAAAGAGCTTTAAAATGAACCACCACAAATGGTTTTCAGAAAAGAATTGGAAAAGCTTGAGGGTCCAAATATCTGTCCCCGAGGTGCATTCTACCTTTAAAATGATTCTAGTAATCTACCGAATGCAAAGTTTATATCCAGTTTTGGTATGTAGTTTTTGGTTTTTATGCGTTAGCTATAGACTGTTTTGTAGAGACTTGTTTTTTCTGCTTAATGTAAAAATATATCACGACTTTGTCGTGTTCCATTATAGTGTCGATTTCTTTTCCATTTTGTTTTGACATGATTAATATACATGGTCTTCGTCCGTATAATAGTGTTCTTATGCCAAACGTGACAAACTTGGCGTTTGGTGCCCGCTGTACTTGTAAACATCTTTAATGTACGAATTTCAAAATAGTCTGTATTTGTAAACACTTTCACGTAAACATTTTAACCAAAGGAATTTCAAAATTGTAATGCAAAATTCTTATATGCATTTGTGCGTATTGTTCTCAAGATATTTAAGCAATAAATCACACTTTTCGACGGTATGCCACGAGATTTTGACCAGTTCAGGACATATGTGCACACCCAATAGCGAGTGCATTATGGAGTAAACTGTTCAAAACTGAGTGATGTCCCCTTTGCTGACGTGGTTTACTGCTATTATATCATAATATTAAATTTATTTTCTGGTTTGAAACTTCAAAAAGGAAATTTTTCTCTGACTGAAAGCTATTGCCTGCCCCGACCGTTCTATATGCTGACATACAACCGTTATTTCAAATCTCGACCTATCAGATTACAGTATTGCCGCCATCAATTATTGATATGACAAAATTAAAGATATTATTCAAATCTATTCACGAATACAGTTTGGATACATATTTCATCTACACGCCTTTGATAAAAGCCGTTTTTTGTGACGTTAGACCGAATATGCAAACACAAGGACAAAAGAGACACTACTTTGGGATTTGGGAAAGGGAATCAACTAAGAATCGAATTTTACCGCCATAACAGTTGAAATGCTGCAGAAGATGAAATAGAAATTCCTCAAAGCGAACCACGGCGACGCCATTTCATTCTTTTGTTGAGCAAATACTGTCTTCAGTATTTGTCATCTTTTTTAATACATAAGGTAGTACGGGCATCGAAAGAGAAAGACTTAAACTTTTGCTCAATCTTTCCACAGTGAAACCGTCAACCTTTCTCTTCCCAAGTCAAGAATAAAAAATCAGGGGCCACTGTGCAAAGTTTGGAAATAGGGAAACACATCATCTAAAATTTCTCAATATTTTGAATTCAAAACGGTCGCCATCCTTGTGTTAATTCTATGGGGAAAAATATATTTGAGATTTTCAAAAACTAAGACTGTGAAAAGTTTTCATTCTCGAGCTTTAAAATGATCCCCTCCCTCAAAGTGATAGATTAGGAAAGAATTTTAGAAATTTTAGAGTCCGAATATCTGCCCCGAGGCGCATTCTACTTTAAGGCCAATAAGACATATTTCAAATAGCCAGCTGCTTATCATTACGGTTAATTTCTGTTCCATTCATTATCGATTTGTCCTGTATTCATTATCATTTCGTCATGTAGGCTTTCCACAGAATTCCAAAGATTTCGTCCAATCTAATAGAGAAATGAATGATACGTATATTCAGTTCTTGATTTTAACGATATGTAAATTCAGCTGGAGATAAAAGAATGAGGTCGACTTCTGTTTTAGAGTGACAATTAATGAAAAATCGAATCCTATGGAAACATTATGGCGTAATGATACTGTGAGTCAAAGGCCGTAATTGAAGTAGACTGAAAGATCCGTCGCTCGAGGTCGCTCTCTACGCACATCGTGAGCGTAGAGAGCGCCCTCGGGCGACAGATCTTTCAGGCAATAGTTGAGGTAGAATGCGCCTCGAAAGTGAAAGACTTAAGCTTTTGCTTAAACTTTCATCACCATAACAAAACGCTCATTTATTCTCTTACCAAATCAAGGGTCACCGTGCAAAGTTTAAAACTGAAGAAATAAAGTACCTTACGTTTACCGACATTTAAAATTTAAATGGCCGCAAACCCTGTTGATGACTCTATGGTGAGAACAAAATTTCGAATACTAAGTCTGAGAATGTATGTGAAAATATTTCTTACAGTAAGAGCTTAAAATGGGCCGAAAGTGGTACACTAGAAAAATCAGATAGGAAGTATAGAGACGAAACTTTTTATACCACTCAAACCTCAAACTTTCAACTCCAAGATATAGTAGAGTCAGAACTGCCAGACCCCCTCGCAACGTAACTAAATAGACAATGGTTGTTAGCATTACGTTCGAACAGAATCGCCTGGTAGTTTCTGACAGAAACACCACGGCAAATTGAGGAGTTCGTGGAGATAAACACTGCCAAGAACAATACTGTGACGTACGGAGTGCGCTTTAACTATGAAAGGGGACTCTCCCTACCTCAATCAAGTGACAGGGAGAAAAAAAACGATATTAAACCCAATTTGCCAATCATGTAATCATCAAAGTATCCACATTTAAGCATGACCAATCTCGCCCTAGGGGTGTGAGACTTTTAGTTGTTGTATGTATGGTAACATTAATCGTAAAATAATATTTTTCATCGACGCTGTTTGTTTACCAAATGAAATTACATACATTGTTTGTAGACTGATAAAAACGCACTTGGGAACTGGACAGCTTATGATAACACAAACTGGCAAGTGGAAGGGCTAAAATAGGTCACGAATTACTTGATATTTGTACTGATATTTTGGTATCCCTTTAATGCAATAAGTAGAAAAACCGCCGAGCTATGTATCCCTTCAGCCCTTTCCACATTTTGAACAACTGGAGGCGCAGTCATAGTGCACTTTTCATCTTATGGTAGAACGCACCTCGGGGACAGACATTCGGACTCTCAAACTTTTACAACTCTCTTCTGATATACCACATGTGGGGGTTCATTTTAAAGCTCTTGGTGAAAGAAAACTTTTCACAGGCTAAGTTTTTCGAAATTCGAAAATTTTTATTTTTCTCCATAGACTTAACACAGGGATGGCGGCCATTTTGAATTTCTAATATCGGTAAATCTTGGGTAATTTGTTTCTCTTGTACAAAAATTTGCACGGTGACCCCTTATTTTTAATCTTGATTTTGAAAGACAATGATTGAACGATTCCTTGACGAAAGTTAGAGCAAAAGTTTAAGTCTTTCACTTTCGAGGTGCATACTACCTTAAAGAGCAAAATTCAAAAGGGCCAATGATTCGCATCTGTAAGAATATCTCTCTCTCTCTCTCTCTCTCTCTCTCTCTCTCTCTCCAAGTGTTAACTTTAAACACATGAAAGTGAGCAGGGAAATCAATCAGAGTACGAGACGAGAAGACTGTCCTGTCATTAATCAAAACTTTATTATTATATCAAACAGGTATGGTAAAATGCATATGACGTCAGTGTTTCTGACAAGTTTTATGCTCTCATGAAAGAAGATCAAGCCTAATGTTGCAAAACTTTCTATGTAATGTCTCTTTCAATGAGAGTGCAACTTTTAAAATCATATTGAACTAAGGTGGACAGAGCCTGGAAGATATGTCGTGTATTGCAGGGGTTTTGGCAGATATAATGTATGAACAAGGGATATCGATTCATGCATATGAAGGGCTGGAGATGGGTGCAAAACTCCACGCCTTCGAGTTCAGTAATTTAGAGAATTAACATTTCTGACGATGGCCGCGTATATACGACTAAGAGGATTGCACCATTGTTTCCTCAAAGATCCCGGCGAGGTCAAAAAAAGCAAGTAACATATCAAGTGTTAATGTAGGAAACAAACAAACAAAAAAAACCCTACAGTTTCGTAACGTATACGTAAGAGGTATTTCATCCACGTCATCACAAATGATAGTTGATACAATAAAAGTTAAGCACTAACATTGACTTGGTTTAAGTTTACCATCAAAAAACAAAATATAAAAACTGCAATCTACAAATATTGTTATCGAAGGGGGATTTGCGAAACCTACAGAATTGACTAAACTACCTAATATAGAAACTTTTTATTATACATTGATGCTCATCACCGCAGTATTATTGATCAAGCACTTTCTAATTAATTTCTGCTGTACGTTTTTTTTTCATTCAAAATTAAAAAACAACTTCAAAAAACAAGACAACAAAACAAAACAGCAACACAAAGGTAAAATGATGATAGAAATAGGAGTTATAATGACAATAACTGCAACTATAATAATATTCATAATAATAATTATAATAATTATATAATTGTAATAATACATTTGAACTAATAAAATAATGTCACAAGAATTGTAATTTAAGACATTTGTATAACTGCGGATGCAGGACAGAGAAATAAAAACACTGTACAAGTGACAATGACTGACGATAAACTAAGTGGTTGAAAAGTGAAAATAGCGGTGTAATCAACTTTTGTATCTAATACAACCTTTCTTCAATGCACTTTAGAAAGCCATATATCATGGGAGGAGCAAAGGGCTTGTGATGAACTATGTTGTTCGTAAAATTTCGGAAGGCATTGTGGTATCCAAAATGTTCCCCTCTGGCAGGATATAGTTTTTCACAAATTTGTGAACAGTCGTTTTCAGTGATTCCGTAAAGAATCTCTATTTTCACTATGATTGACAACTTTGAAAGGGACTTTTTTGAGAGTGAGTGTACCTGTCCCACATGAAGGTTACGTGGTTCCTCAGCCATGTTAAGCCAAACGAGAACTTCGAACACAGCCTGGACTAAAAAGTCAGCAAGTCATGGCTCATCAAACTATGTCTGCGCAATACAAGGTAAGGTAAGAATGTACGTGCCTGTCCATAGGTCGGCAGGACATTGTTCAAAAAGGAAATCTTAAACGTTAACTGTCCATTGAATCGGCTGCAGGGCAAACCTAATGAATAATCAATATAGAGTAAAACCCAACTTTCGAACGTTCTCAATGTCTTAAATGACAACAACAGCAGCAAACCCAACATCAGAAGTATTAAGGATACGTGACGTTCATCTGGGATGCTCTTATTGCGCCAAGTCCATTGGATTGATGACACAAAATAGTAAAATAAAACCACAAAGGATAATGGATGAAAGCTAAATTAGACAGAACTCAGTGCTGCGAAACCAAACAATGGAACCGGTAAAATACGCAAAGATATCTCTCGAAGTTGAATTATCGATATAGTGAAGTAATGCTGTATCATAAAACAATCTTGAAGCAATATTTGGAGTCTGCAAGAATCTGTGGATAAAATGGGACAAAAGGTGCTCGATTGCCAATATTCAGGGGTTGATTTAATAAGGAATTGCCGTCAACGTTTCAACTTCATTGAAACAAACCGCAGCAATTCTATCAAGCATACAGCAATGATTCTTGACAAGTTAAAAAAACCCGTAAGGATGCATCTCTAAAACAGCACTTTACATAGTCTTTTACTTATTTTAAGTCGGTGATTTGTGATTCTGAAGAGAATCTACAGTTTTGCCACTGTAATATCAAACACCGTGCTGGCCTGACCATGGACATTAATTACATTGATTACGTACGTTTGTTTAGGGAATTCTGGCGGTGCTTGACCAGCTTTCTGCTTGATCATTCCATTAGAGTGATCGAACTCAAGGAAATCAGGAAGGTTTGGCTGAACAAACCATTTCTGATTACTTATACTGCCGACCTGACCAAGACAAGGGTAGAATATACGATCTTTGTCATATGTTGAAAGGAATATGTTTGGAAAAGTGAGTCGTTCGGGTTTCATCCCCTGCATGCTCAGTATCCAGGGAATCGGCTTAGTTGAGGGAGTCACTGATGTTCCGTTCGTATGAAGAAAGTGACTTGGCCATCCGACATTCTCAATGGTGAATGGCCCTTTCTCCAGATGTCCCTTTGCATCCAGTTGTACGTTATCGATGCAAGTCACGATCCACCGCTGTTGTTTTTGTTTCTCCTCGTCAACTACAGGTTCTTTCATCATCAAACGCATCTCATCATCGAGGGTGAGAACAAGAACCTTTGTAATGCTGTCCGCACTTTTTTCTGTAAATATTTTACTTGTGAAAATGGAATGGCCCTGATAGTCTGTAGCAACACTTAAGACAGTGTCATACCCATAAGTGATATCATCCATGCTTAAAACACCATCATCATGTACAGTAAGACATCTATGCTCATCCATTCCTTTTGGAGTCAATGACAAACCAATAGATCTTGGCTTTCCTTGTTCATCTTGTATGACCTGGAAATAATCAACTGCACTTTCAAACTCCATGAAAAAGCCGCCCTTTTTCACTACTTCACTATGAACAAACTCATCAATAGGGTTAGGGGGCTTCTTGTGCGTGAACATAATCACAAACATGACAACAACGCCCGCAAGTGCCGCAAAAATTGAGAAAGCGCTGGCAACACTACACATAGTAGCAAGGCCAAAACCTCCAACTGAAGCTACGCCTTCGGTTACTGCCCATCCTGCAGCGACGGATACCAAATTTAGAACGGAAGAGATTAGAAAGAGTGAATTCATTGCCTTTGTCATCGAATCGTGAGATTCGCCTAACGCAAGGCCACTGAGCACAATACCAGCAATTGCCATGGCTGCTGCAAAGCGAGTAGCCATGAACTCATTCAGATTCCTTCCAACAATTTTACAGAGTCTTGGATACTGTAACTCAAAATCAAAGGTTTTCAACATTACTCCTTCTGCCATATTCAGAGACGCTGCATCTAATTGTACGTAAGTTGGTGGGGATGAGCCGTTACGAAGAATCCAGCGACCAAAGGTAGATGTCATAGAAGTTGCTGACAATTCTACCTCTGCCCCAAAGAATACTTTAAAAGAGACCCACAAACTCTCGCCTGTCTGGAAGGCATTAACTGCTTCGATTCCCTTTCGTAAAAAGAGAGTTGCTACCCGCAAACAGGAAACAATAAAATCTCCTTGCTGAGCAGGCGACATGTCATCAAAACTGATCATACCAGTCGCCATTTGTACAATAGCAGACGCCGCACTGCCTATGAGGATTATGTTTCCCAACTTTGACGCGGCTTGGCCAAATTTTTGGACGACCTTGTTTTTAAATTGCATACTTACATTTACCCACCTGGTCGACCCTACTGTGGCGCCAACATCATACAAAATGTCCAAGTACTCTTTGATACGGTTTTTCTGCAGTGCTGCGTTCACTTCTGCAGCATATTTGCTCATTTGCGGATCTGTACTATTGATGTACTTCTCCACAAATGCTGACGTCATTCTTGGCACGAAGATACTTATCTCTTCAAAATCGTTTGCAACATCAATAAATGATGGTAGCAGGGAAGTCAATTGGAATATTTGCATGACATGGACAAATTCCTGCATGAAAAAACCAGACGGGTCCAGAATACTTAATATACTTGCGTAGCGTTGCATATTCTGGGTTATTTCTTGGGATGACGTATTACCTTGTGTAATCAACATCCTAAGCATAGTAAGGTAGTGAGAGGAGGACAAATATTTGAACAACATGTATGACCAGTACTGTCCCTGTAAACCTCTCTGGCGAATGTTTTCTGCTACAGACAACATTTGATGTAATTGCTCTTGTTCTTCCTCAAGAGTCGAATTTCTGATACCCTCCTGTATTTGTTGGATCCATTCGTCACTTGATTCGTTGATTATTGTTTGATGGTGTTCAGTAATATGGGCTTGATCGGCAATAAATTCGTTCATTCCTGGAAACCTCTTCCTCCATTCATGAGAGTACAGCTGGGTTGTCTGCTCGTTGTAGATCTTGGCTTTACCAGTGTATTCTTTCATCACCGCCTGAGCTCTTCGTGCATTTAGATGCTTTACACTGTCCCTTTCTGAGCTCTTTAATGCGCTCACAAGGTAAGGAACTGACAACTGTGAGTACCATTCATCATTGGCAACATTGTCTTTTGCAATTTCTTCTATGTCACCAATATCTGGTGGGTTAGCTGCGATAAAATCATGCAGGTAGTCAGGGGGCATGTAGTATTGAAGAATTTTGTAAAAACCTTCCATAGCAGATTGCTGAATTGAGTCAACTACTGTGCCGTCTGATGTTGTCTGGTAAGGGTTCATATTCAAAAGCTCGTATATTGACAAATTAGATCGGGGTTCGGGAATAGCAAGCTTGCGATAACCTTCGACACCAAAACTCGAATATATAACAGTGCTGCCGTCAGGCGAAAATTCAACAAAACCTGATTGTGGTAAATTAGCCATCCTGGATTCATCCTCAGAAAGATCTCGCCACCAAAGTCTGTCACTTGAAACACCAGACGTCCATACGTGTCTTCCATTTATCACAAGCTTTTGTCTGTGTGTTGTGAGATGAGTATGGAATTTGTCTGATTGATAGAGTTTGTATGTACCAGAGACAAAATGATTTTGAGCAGTGCCTTTAATGGCATATACATTTCCTCTAAGAGATTTTTCATCACAAAGTATTGCTCCTCCCAGGATATTTTGGGCTATTTCATCAAATTCAAATACCATCTTGTAAGGGAAAATATTCCTGCCAACATTCACATTTGGTGGATTATATCTATCATTTAGAATAAATATAAATTCTCCAGAGCCATCGACTTTTATCGTAGCTGCCCCCATGTCCCCTGGGCCCCTGGGCTGAACATCCCAGCGTTTATCATTGTAGTTGTCATTGAAGACACTGGCTGTTTGCCAAATTGTGTCATCTCCAAATTTACCTACTTCTTCAAGCCAATAGGTGAAAGTCATGGCGTCTTCATCCCATGTTGCGTTTCTCCATTCGTCTGAATGACGGTTCCACTTTAAAGTGAGCTCATGCTCCCCAGCGACATAGGCTCCAGCATTACTGGAAACTGCCAACGAATATGAAGGGTGTAAGAATTGTAACCTTATTGAATCCAATGGGCCTTCATTACCTGTTTGCATGGTACCAGTACCAACTTTCGCATCGTCTCTGAGGTAAATATGCCCAGCATTATATTCATCACCTTGTCGGTGTCTCCATACCAGTTCACTGTGTCTGTGAAGCCACTGCCAGTCACCACGATGTACGTGCATGTGGTTGATGTATAGATGATCAAACCTATCACTCCGTTCGTCTCCCCCAGTTATGACTGTTAGTGTGGTGCCTTTGTCATTCCAGAAACTAGGTTCATGAGGTTCTGTACTGTGGGCAGGATCTAGATGCAACACAAGGTATGTCTTGGCCCTTTGTGATTTGATGTCAATCTGGAAGAAGTAAAATAAACCTATTGCACGAAATGTTTAAGGTTATAGAAGGATCATTTTGACAATGTCGCTGAATGATCTAAACACACATTTACTTCATGTTATTATTGAGACATTTAGATTTTTCACATTATTGCTTGTATGCAGAGCAGAGAAAATTATAAGAAAGTAAAAGCACAAGTCAAACAAACTACTTGAATGTAATTTATTGTACCGTGCAAGATTCGTAAAAAAAGAATATAAGGTTTGTTATTTGTTGAGTTTATTTGAGTAATATTTCCTACATGCCCTTTAACCGAGTTGCTATTGTCAGTTTAGCTCTTGTGTTTTAACATGTGAAACTAATGTTTTACAGTAATGTTGTAAGTCTGTGTGGCTATCAGTCTGTGCCAGACTGATTGCTAAGAAGGTACAGATGGATTTTAATCACTTCTTGAGTAAGAAAAATAGGTATACTAAATATGAACACTGTTGCTCGGATAATTATTGTTACTTTAATATTATTATTTCAGACGTTAGCGAACATTTGAGTGAACTAGACTAAGATTTGCTTGGACTCAATGACCACATGTACTACACATATTACACTACAACGTTTGAAATCATCGTAAAATTTATAATGTTTTCAGTTTTTATGATTATTCCCTTACCTTTCTATTGAATGTATCCTCTGAAATCGCTTTTATAAAGTTTTAAATTTGTTTTGTTGGTCTCAGAGACGACCTCATTGAGCCTTCCCTGATAGCAGTTGTCTTATCAGGAGAACCTGAATGCACTACAGATCATTATTCGCCAATAAAAGCAGTTTAGCCAAACATGAAATTTTACTAATAGAAAACATCGCAGGCGAAAACCACGTCAGTCTCTGTTCATTTAATAATTAGCAACCTCAAAAAACGCGAATTAAACTACATACCAAAGATAGATTTTGGAAACATAACGTTAAGTGAAATATATGTCAATCATTACGAACTGTCGCTGAAACGCTCAACAATAAGGAATGCCAGATAGAATTAGAATAACTTACTTTCGCTAAAAACGCAAAATGAAGCTCAAAGAGTTAATCGTTGCGATCGACAGCAAAACGAGCTAACTACTTGTGAGCTAATTATTATGCAAGGCAAGGCTCAGAAATCAAAACAAATTTCATTGCGGCATTCTGGATATGAATTCATTTGCACATTGAATGAGTTCATGTATTAAGATCATTTATCAACTCTTATCGCACAGTATTTGATCGGATGTAAGAAACATGTTTACTAGTAAAATTCTCTAATTAAGAAACATCATATTGAGTGACGAAGTTATTATAAAACAATTTGTGTATAAGAATATCAATGAAATTTATCACAAGGAACTGCTTAAATATATCACAAGTACTTTGGTCATATTACAAGAGCGTTTAGCTATCTCAAAAGATTCGTTGTGTACGTATTATGAACTTTTACAGGTTAATGTTCATTAAAGTAGTGCAATAACTTTGTTCTCGTCCATAATTTCTGTCGAAATAGGAGAGACTTAGCCTTGCGAACTCAATCTATTCAGTCTAATATGCGATACTGTGACAGAACCTCATAGCAAGACATCGCAAGCTTGCTGTACTCAGGGCATTTCTATAGCACTGTACTGTAGATTTCCCATAATTCATTATGATTTGTACCCTTGGAGATTCCCAAGAGAAGTCTACCAGGTCTCCCATGTGTAGACAAATCATAGACTAGCTGTAAAAATTCTGAAAACGTACTTTAAGCATACCATTCTTCTCAATTCTCATTTTAAATGATTTTAGAAAATTATGCATGATTGAGAGAGGAGATAACATTTCTGTAAATCTTTTCACTGATTGTGTCTTCAGCAATACAGAATAATGTAATGTTGCACCTGTTTTTTGAAACAAAGGATATTGATTTTTCCAATGGAAATGACAAAAGAAATTTTCATGCTAAGTTTTCTCAGAGAATGACCCCTCAGTTCGTCTGACATTGTAACTTGCTGCCTGAAAAGTATGGCATTTGTAGTACCTAGAGAACGTAACTTCTATGGTCATTTCATGGTTATTTGGAAACTTTCTCTGAAATATCTAAACGTACTTGTTTTATTTATTATTTAACAATTAATGTGTTGCTGCACATTATTGCTTAAATGCAGAACTGAAAAAGTTAGAAGAAAAGTACCTTCAAGGCTACAAATCAAAGAGAATTGTGGGTAATTTATTATAATGTGTATGAGGTCATACGCTTGCGGTGTATTATGTGGCTGTCTCTCCACCAGAGTATTATCTTGCGAACACAGCTTGTGTCTGTACTCTTTCCTGCCGAATTACATTCTCGCGAGCCAGAGCAATAATTTCCGCTCCGCTGACCTACGCAAAAATCAAGCTCTGGCAGATTACGCCGGGAAACTGGGGAAGTATGAATGGGGTTAATTAATTATTCATGAGAACATATCATCAGAATTAGCCAATCACGAATCCGTTTTACAAAGTCATGTCGGGTCGTACACAACAGATAAGCTCCTCATTGTCTGTGTGTACACAATCGAGCTTTCAGGGTCTGAGATCCTCTGGTTCCGTTGCATCTCTTCCGATATATGTTGCATTAAATCCGACAGCTTTCAAAATTTTGACAGTTTTTCTGTCATGATCGAGAGCAACGGCGACACCACGTGAATACTATGGCTTCGGTATGTACACAAGAGACTACGGCCAGCAACGAACCCGGCCCGGTCCCACTGCAAGATCGTCCCCGTACACTCAGTGTGACTATTTTCGGACGATCTCAGTTTTCGGACATTTAATGACATGCTGTTCGTTGTACTCACTTCGCTCCGTATTGATAGCGTTTTACAAGTCATGATACCGCATATTAAGTCAGGTGACGCTGCTGTCCCGTTTTGAATAGTTAGTTTTTCGGTAGAAGCTATTTCGGGCGCTCCAAACTTCGCGAAGTTAACACACCGTACGATACAACAAGGTGTCGAAAGCAACACACAGAGACAGCCCATGTCCGATATGTATAAGCGCCGTACACGTCGAAATATAGTTGCGTCGTCCATGGATTGAACGTAACTAATTTATCACGAAATTTTTACAAACAGTTTTCTAAACACATCGAAATTGAAAATGGGGGGTTTGAAGTTTCAAAATATCAATATTTAGCCCCTATAATCACATTCCAAATACGACGTCCGATTACTGCGATAGCAGTCCGATTACTACGCACTCAATAGATCAACAATTTGACAACTTTGACCCCCTAAATACCACTTCAGTCCTGTTAACAGTTTTAGGATAAACACAATAAGATTTCGTACTGCTCGTCATTTGTGAAACGGCTTTGGGCGAAATTCACTACCCTGTCCGAAAACTGTCACCAGGTCACACTGAGTGTACGCATATACGTGTTCGCACCCGGCTGAACTGCAAACCCATGGAACAAACTAAACCTCTCTTGGTTTGATTCCGTTGTTAGCGTAACTTTTGTGATGAATTAATGAAACATAATCGGACTTGAACAACTGCGCAATTTTCCGAGGTCTGTGATTTCGGCAGTGTTGAGACGATCGGGAGCCTAGCGTACATTTGTATCGCGGAGCAGATGCACTACCACTACCACCAGCTCGAATGAAAGGGCCCCAATATACCATTCACACGTTTCTAGCTCCATGTATACCCACAGCACGATAAGAAAGCTTTCAGTGTGAACCTAAATGAAGAGATCGATACATAAACGTTTATACATAACTTGTAGTAAAGTAAATTTATGATCAATAGTTTTGACCAACGGGTTTTACACAGCGGTGTTGTTCTACGCCTGGGTCGGACACTGTGCACAGCCAGGCGTGCGGCCAGCTGCTCCAGTTATGCGATACCCTCGATACAACGCTCGTGAAACACGATTGGGACGGCCTGCCTGGTAGAATACAGACTTGCCATCGTTGGTCCTAGTGCAAAGAAACCCATCTTTTTCTTATGAAAAAATTATCAAAGACGTCTTTTTGGTGTGAATAGAGCGGGGTTGAGTGCAAAAACATTACACATTTACACATTGCGCGCTCTTCGTCGACAGTGTAGGCTGTGTGGTGGTGAGCACCGAGATCAGCCAAGTCGTTGAGTATTGCGAATTACAATAATTTATGCGCGTTTATTAGACCTACTTTCTGATTAGCTCCGTTCAGCCAGCGCTGGAAACCAGCAATAGATAAATCTATGCGCAATCAACAACGGCCTCTTAACGGGTAGCGCTCAGCTTTTGCCGTAAAGAGGTGCGTGGTTTACGACGATGTCCTGCCGTTCTGCAACTATTACATACATTTTTTTACATATAGGTAGACATGTAAAAAATAAAAAAAGTTGAATTTTTTTTTCGCGAATGAGCTGACTTGTCGGAGCTGAAATGATAACGAGCAAATAAATGCGGGAAAAAGCCTGTGGTCTGAATTATCCAAACTTTCAGAAATGAGATACTCTTCTGTCATTGATGCAAATTTGTAGTAAGCTTTGCCCTTGCTATCGTCCATGAAATCTTCCAAAATCTACCATAACTTTTATAACTTGCAGCCGGAGAGAAATCTACAACTTGCTGCCGATATTTGTTAGTTTTCGAAGACATAGTCCGGGATTTTCAATATATTGGGCTCTGTGCGTCAATGCGTCCACACATTTACCTCTGACGCGCTTTCCCCGATTTCATCTAAACTTGGCACAAGGACAGCACGCTATGATTTGTATTCCACTTTTCGATGGAATGTTTCATATCTAAAATGTCAAGGAAACCCCCTCATACTATATATTCTCAAAAAAGGAGAGAATCTAGAGATTAATATGGTAGCAATAGTTTACTCGAAGAATGAAGGGGTGTAATTTTTAGATTAAAAAATCTCAATTTTGGTATTAATGATAAAGTTAATTTACGTAAAAAAATTGACACTATTTTCTGAAATGTAATATTTCACTTGAAAGAAGAGTTTATCTAGTAAAAACGAATATGTTATTTTGCATTATCTATCCTTATTCTAAATGGCATGGGTTGAAAGAAATAGTCGTTTTGTTATGTAGCATTTAAAAAACATAATGTGAAAATTTCAGAAAATTAGACCAAGCCAGAGTGGTGTTTAATTATTTGGAAATCTTAAAATTGGGAGAAAAGAGAAGCCAGAAAATCGGGTGATTTGCACACATTTGTATTTAACACCTGCTTGACAAGCTAAAAGGTGAACCCAACCAATAATTTTAATCTTGGCTGAAAAAATTAATTAAAATTGAATTAATATTTCCAAAAAAGTGATAGTTGAGCAAAACACGTTGTGCCTGGTGCAGCGCCCTCATAAATCAGGTGAAACGCCTTCGGCAACTTTCAATAAATTCACTGTTGTTTAACAATTTATTGACAAGACACTTGTTAATATATCTTAGTATGTACCAGATATCTGTCAGCTTTATATATGTACCAAGTGTAATCAGATGTTTTACAGTAATTTCGACTCTTATTACTAATTACAAAAGGCATTAAATATGCAAATAAGCCGTTAATTGACACGACTAAACGCTTCACAGAAGAGTATGATATCTGTCAGATCAATATCCGTTGCAGCTTCCCGAGTTTGGAAAAATAATTTTGGAGTCAAATTACTAATTACAAAAATTCATGACATATGTAAATGAGATATTTCTTAATGTTACACAGCTCCATGCTTCACAGTACAATCATGCATCTACAGATGAATAGCAGCAACTTTCATCAAATTTAGTGGTGTAATTTCCTAGGTATATTACTATCATAATATATGCAAAGAAATCATGAATGAAGTTGACACTGCTAAGTCCTTCTCACAAAAAGGTAATTATCTGTAAATATATGTGCTGTAATTTCGCAGGCATATTACTTATTACAAAATTTATAATATATATGCAAAGAGCAATTAACCAACTTGACACTTTTAATTGCTTTACAGAACAATCAAATATCCGTTAGATCAATATCTGTAGCAGATTTCATCAACTTTCGAACAGTACTCTTGGAGTTATATCAGACAGGTACCATATGCTACTAGCAAGAACAGATAGATTTTGTCTGGTGTGGCTTGCATATTAACGAAGTTTTGAAATATCAGTTTTTCATATAATGGTTTCCTAATAAGACAGTAATGACAGTGTCGACATATATCAAGGATACTGCACAAAAGTTTATGAAACATTTCACTGATGACAATCTCAGAACATTTAGATGATACTGTAATTGTCATGTCAATATTCTGCTCATTTGCATATTTAATAAACTTCTGTAATTAGTGATATAACTTCGATATTCCTTCATCAAATTTGATGATACCTGCTACAGATATTTATCTTATAGACATCTAACTGTACTGAGAAAATTGGGCAGTGTCAAGTTAATAAATAGCTAATCTGCATTAATGGAGTTTTGTAATTAGTCATATAACTCAAAAAATAACTGCATAAATTTGATTAAATCTGTTACAGATACTGATCTAAAGAATATCTGACTGTGTTGTGAAGCATTTAGTAGTGTGACGCTAATTAAGGGTTCATTTGCGTATTTAATTAAATTTGTAGTAAGTTATATAACCATAAAATTGTGGCACCAAATATAGTGAAACCGGCTACAGAAATTGACCTGATAAGTATTTATTGGCGCGTTAAGCACTTAGCAGTGTTAAGTTAATGACAGGTTCATTTACATAATGAACTTTGTAATTAGTGAGAATACTCCGATATTACAGCATTAAATTTGACGAAACGTTCTACGGAAGTTGATCTGCTTGATACATAATTGTCCCATGAAGAATTGAGTAGTGTCAAGTAAATAAACAGCTCATTTGCATATTAAATGAAGTTTTGTCATGAGTGATTTAACTTCGAGCGTACTGTACGAAAGTTGATGAAATCTGCTACATATAATGATCTGATAGATACCTTATTGTTATGTGAAACGTACTACTATGTAACGACCTTGTTGTAAACCACATGAGCACATTAAGTTTATATTTTCTATTTGACGCTATCGTGTTCTTAAATCTAAGTTGTCCCTTCGTCAGTTATTTACAATTATATGTTCATTATTTTATTTGTTTTGTTGTTTGTAGTTCTAACAGCGATGTTAGAATTTCGGTGTTTTGATCATTCCCTAGTTAGAGTTCATATACATTTACACAATCTCCAGTGTGAGTAAGATATATTTGTGGACCAATGTCATCTCTGTCTTTCGTATGAAATATGCCAATCTGGATGTATCCTTTTTCTTTACCATCGGTTCGAAGAAATAATCTATTATCACGAATTCCGACATAATTTGTGCCTCTCTTGGGCGGTAATTGTTTGTTTGTTTTGGGAAGAAAACACCCAATTATATTTTCTTGTGTGTGAAATCAAGCTTGTATGGTATTCAACACGTTTTGGGGAATTGTGTACTGCACGAGTTTTGATGGCAGTGTCATCAGCTTTTAGATTCATGTTAGCTACTTAGCCGGCTTGCATTTAGAATTATATGAACTTTTTTGGTCGACGGTTGTGATTCCCTCCCTTCGAATGGTTTGATCAAACACTTACATAGAAATCATTTTCTAACTTTATGTTGTTGTACTTGATGTTGAGATTGAATGCTACTCGCGTCGGTGTTTCGTAAAGTTTGTGTGGCATAAAGCATCGCCTTAGTAATTTACAAACAATCTTTATTATTTTTCTTCTTCTTTTTTCCTTCATTACCCAAGGCCTTGTGTTTCTGTTTCCCGTTTTATTTGTAACCGTAGTTCTCTTTATGATGCTGGTTTTGCTTTGTTTGGCCAGACTTCCGGTTGTGTCGTACATTTCAATCGCTTTTCAGCCTATCTTTAGCACAATTAATAAAGTTGTGATAACTGGTATTTTGCCAGTTCTCTGTCTCAATCTTTGGTTACAGTTGCCGCTGATTCGATCTTGTAACTCTAGAAATAGGCTTCTGTGTTCCTCTTTATTATGTTTTCCAAGTGTCTTGGCATGTAGTAACAAACTTGAAACTACACGATATCTTTCAGGCCAGCCACTTCTCTAAGAAATATGTGCCTTGTTTGTTTCTCTGATTTGCGCGTTCAGTGTCACTTAGGGTCACTCATAATTTGAATATCTTATGGTGTGTGCAAAAGTCTATTGTTAAATGTTCTAATGTGGCAGTTTTAAAAACAAAGTTGCTAAACGTTTTGAGTGCCACTTTGATTAGACTATTTCGTCAGTCCCAACATCGATTTTTTTCTGATGGGGTGAATGGTCTTTGTATCGACAGTAATATTCTATGCCAGTTGAGGGGGCCCCTTTTAAGCACTGGTATAATATTATTTTACAACTGCCGACGGTACCTAAAGTCCAACAAAATGAAACATGGCGTACTGAACACAACGACACACTACTGTTACTGTGAAAACTACTATAATTTCTCGGGAATATGTTGAAAGAATTAATATGGATAGCATATTAACACGTGGTTTTATTCAGTAAAATATCTAAATGTAAAACTCTACTGACGGTTCTCCAAAGGAATATAAAAGTATTAATACAGTACTGGTCAATATGGTGGGAGACTTTGGAATACCAAACAGTGAAGTAAATTAATCTGAAGGCGCTACACAGGTATGAAAATATCGATGGAAAGTCAAAATTCGTTTTAAAAAAAAGACATAACGTGAGACAGGGAGCTAGCTATCTTCTACCATAACCATGCTCATAGACTCATAAACTGCGACATAATTTTATTTGGCGTAGAACAAGCCAGTTTTCAAAGCAAGAAAATTGTAGATGGATAAAATCCACGATCAATTATATGTTTTTATATTCTTTGATCTTAGGCACCTCATTAAAGGGAGTTATTTTAGTCGTCGACACTGGGTTTGGAGGTCGTATAGGACTCATACGACCAATGTTAACACTGTATCCAACGAACATCTGTGATTGTTGAAGGTAAAATGCATTTGTCATTATTTAAGTTCGTCATATTTACAACCCTTAAGAATCGTTCAGGAGATTGAATGTTTGATATCGAAAACATTGGTAGCTTTTTAGCACGACATCGATATGAAATTTATCGATATTGTCGAAGTTTTCGTAAATACACTCTGTACGAAGTTTGAATTCTACATTTCAGTGTTGTTAACAGGCGATTCATATTCAAGGCTGTAAGAAGTGTAAAATGTTCAAATTGCAATTGTGTTAACTAATGTGAAAAGTTTGCCTACTAATCAAGATTGCACTGCGAGCGCATTGTACGATTGTACAATCTTTGCTGGACAAACATTTAAGGTAGAACGCGCCTCGAGGAAAAATTAGGATTTCCAAACTTTTACAATTTTTTTCTGATCTCCCACTTGTTTGGTTCCATTTTAAAGCTCTTAATGCAAGAAACCTTGTCACATCTTAGTTTTATGAAAACAGAATTTTTTTTCTCCGTAGAGTGGTTAACCCAGGGATGGCGGCCATTTTGAATTTCAAATATCGTTAAATCTTTGGTAATTTGTTTCTCAAGTATCAAGATTTGCACGATGGCCCTTGATTTTTATTATTGATTTTGAAGAGAATGGTTGAATTATACCTTGAAAGTTTGAGCAACAGTTTAAGCCTTTAACTTTCAAGGCGCATACTACTTTAATAGAAACTATCGACATGTTGTAGTAATATACTATTTGCTAAGAAAAAATCAGAGATTGTTATTCCGCACATGTTACTTACTTACCTTCTCAAGAAATAACGGCCCTTCTGAAGGGATTTCCTTACCCTTTTTGCAAATAACTTCCTTTCTTGTACGGAAAATAACTTAATAACAAAATGGATTGTTCATTGCAATGTTTCCATATTTTAACAAGGTGAGTAAAATAGTTTGACAGTACATAACTTGACGCTAAATACCGCCTAGTTGAATAGAACTTGGCCTCTCGATGGTAAGGAATCTTTCTTTTTTTAGAGTGGAAGTTTATGATAATGACTTATTTTTATTCAACCTATTGTTTCTTTTTAGGCTATTCCAGTCATCTGTATCTTGCAACACACCTAGAAACACGATGAATACGCAGGGTTAACGATAAGCCCTGGCGACCCACTCTAAACTGATAGCAGAAACACCCGATTTTTACAGCAATCCGGTTGGTTCTCGTGCACGAGCAGCATTGGTCAGCAAGATGGTGAGCTGTACCCCAGGACGACGTTCAGATGAAGGGAGGTCTTTTCTTCAGATTTTCTTCCAAAACTACAGAAACGCACCATACACAAACGAAGTGGCTTCGGTAACAGGATTTGAAGACGGTTTTTGGCAAGAGTTATCGGCTATTGTGCTATGCCAGTCCATGTATTACCAAACCACTGTCATTCGTGAAGAGTTGAATATTGACAAGATAGAGAAGGAGGGTTTGAAACCGCTGAATGATTATCTAAGAGACAACGTTTTCAAATGGTATAGATATGTAATGTATCATGATTTCATGAAGTATTCGGGCGACAAATTTCATGACAAGAATACCTACATATCTCAGATAACTAGTTCGCATTGGATCACGTATAAAATGCTAATGTATACATCTGGAGTGTGGAGCAATCCTGAGTGGGAGCTTTACCATCATTGGGTGAAACTTAGCGCCCTCGGAGCAAGTGACGACGAGATAAAACAAGTTATTGTTACTCTGATTAAAAGAGGGTTACGCGTACCCCACATAGTTGGCCCTGATACATGGCAAAAATACACGGTCTGGTATAGACCAAATTATCTGTATCATAAAGATATAGATGATATGGCAAGACCAGCTATGTTGAAAACGCTCTGCTATTATGGTGTATGCGCGCAAGAGCACCATTGTCACCAGTTCACTGCAGATGATCAGCCAGGCAATGTTTTCAGAGTGTCGAATTCCAGCTCCTGTTTTTCATCAAATACTAAAGTTTTGATGAGCGATGGCTCGCTGAGAAAAATAATGGACATAAATCCAAGAGATGTTGTGCAGACACCAACAGGACCTCGACAAGTTATGATGGTGACAACACCTCACAGAGGTGACCGACTTCTCTATGGAGTCAATGGCTATGACTTCCATTTTACCAATGGTCATCCTTTTGCTAATGGAGAGCGCGACCAAAAAGGGGTGCAGCCAGAATATCTGGCTGTTTCACCACTGAAACTTATCAATGATGTGCCATTAATTGGTTATGTTGGGGTAGGGACCCTAAAAGTGGGTTCCAAGTTGCTTGATTCTGCTTCCTCTCCTTTAAAAGTTATGTCAATACAAAAATACACCCCTAACCATGAAGGGGAGTTACTGTACGATTTAATACTTGAACCAAGCGAAGAAATCGGCACATTTGAGTACATAGTTGGTGATGAGAGAGCGCTTTTTATCGTGGCTTCAGAGTTGCCAATCACGAAAGACAAGAGAGAAGTTACTGTACTTGCATTTGATATCATAACAAAAATGATCGATAATTCTTCAAGCTATTTAGAGAAATTGTTCGTTTCTTTTGAATACGACACTTTCCTGTCAAAACTTCACGAAATCGTCCGCGGGGTTCAACAATCCCTAATGGTATTTTCAGGTTCCCTTACCCGACACAAATTTGGAAGTCTTGAGAAAATGGTCGAGATGAAGGAAGGCATATCGATTACTCAAAGTATCATGGCCTCAAGCAGGATCTTTGTAACTCAGCAAATGGGTTATAACGTAGCAACAGGAGTAGCATTTGATTTCCTGATGCGCAAGTTATTTAGTGAGATATCATCTTGTCTGGAGCTTGGCTTTCGTGTCATCCCTGACCATGCACAGGAAGACATTCTTTGTGTATCTGTGCTTGATCTTCAACTGATCTCATCTTCTCTTTCGATTCCACAACAGCCGAACATAACGGTCGAAGTGGAAGGTCACGTCTCATGTCACTTGCCTTCAGAGGGTAGATTAAACTCTTTTGGTGGCTGGATCAATAACATATTTTATGTTCCCTTGAATAAGCTCAAAAAAGATAGCTACCTCGTGAAATTCAACATAAGATCGCCAGAAGACGGGGAACTAATTGTCAGTGCTTCAAGGTATATTATTCTTCCCATTGGTCATCTCTATGAATACTATCGCCTTCCTTTGTTCACAACTGATGGCTCTGAACTCGGTTTCATCAATGTTGACGTGAGACAGCTCTCTGCAGTTCTCATTTCAATCGAAGAAGAAAATGCAGCAGGCTGGAATCAAATTGCACTGCATAAGCTTGCTAATCACATGGAAGCACATGGAAGTAAATTACTGTCCATGCTGTGTCAAAAAAGCATCCCCCAAAGCTAGATATGCAGTTTTACAAAAAATGACAAAACTCTGCTAAGTGACAGAGGAAATCACAGGTTATGGAAAATTTAAAACTTGATCGCATTGATATCATAAACATATAGAAGTTGATCATTAGGCAGTCTGTAATGTTACATGAGAGTATGAAAGTTAAGTGAAGTATAGCGAAGAGAATTGTGTTCACCGGAATTGAATTAATGATGTTGTTTTAACACAGACACCTTTTCTGTCCGTCGTGAATTGCTATGAACTCCCACTACAAAAACATCCCACTGAACGGTTCTTTTATAAGGCTCTTAGCTAATGGTCGTTCATTTAACCATGGTTCACATTTGTATTTAAGAATTGTTCGTTGATAATAGCCGATTATCGAGAAATAAAGTTTTTTAGGATTGGATTATAAATTCTAAAAATCTCTGTACGTTTCTTTCCGGTACAAGGAATCTCCTCATGTAGTCAACACAGTCAGACGATTTACTGACAATATTTAAAGCCCCAGTATCTGTAACTTTAACCTTTTTTTATGTTCGAAATTACATATTATTCTCTTACATCCATCGTGAAATGTTGTTCAGTAAAGAAATAAGCCAAATTTGTGCTCCTGTAGTGACATACAAACGCTAAATATTGCCCGATCGAGTTGGATTGCCGCGCGGGTTTGTTGACAATTTGTAGGCTGCGCACGTGATCGAGAACGCCGATATTGATGACATCATCGAGCCTGCAACATTCCTGGGGCCTTGCCATGCCACGCCACACGGCCCGGAATAATCGCTCATGGTCGCCGGCTGAATGACCTGCGAAGGGTTTTATTCTGTTCTTCTCCGCTCAAATACGTAGTGCTATTGTGTTTCAGAGGATACAGAACTTTGGCAGAGGAGGCTAACATTATATTCTCGTACCGTGTGCGTTATATACGGATTATTCAAACTGCAGTCGGCAGTGCACCGATGCGCACCCTGCAGTTGGTCAATTAGAACTCCGGGTACCGATGTAAAATCAAGACGACACTATATACACTTGGCTTTCTTCTTTAGGCAAATAGCTATCAAAATTGAGTAACTTGAAGTAATAAATTTCAGCTGATTGTTGCTTTAGTGGCAAGGTGATTGCGAAATCGAAGCAACATAGTTTGGCAATGTATGGTAGGCTGTCGAATGCAGTGAACGCGATGGCCTTTGGCAGCAAGTAAGGGAACCGTCAGTATTTACGACCTGGGGGTCATTCAAAAATTGAAAGTTTATAAGGGGGTGCTCAAAATGTTTTTTCTTTGTCTTACTATGTCCTCAATGACATAATGATTAGTTGATTATATATATTTTACTCTGATACATATTAAATAAAAAGAAAATAAATACTCTAACAGTACAAATAAATATCAACTAGATGAAGCAAGGCAAAAAACTACAAGTAGGTGCTACTACTAGCATAACTTATTATGAAAGAGAAGATAGTGACGATGAGAATGATATCGTTGTTCATGTACGCAATGGCACCAGCGACATTAAAGATGAGGATCAACAGTGGTGATGATGATGTCACACAGTAGTTTTCTGCAGTCGTTACCAGGGTTGGAAGGAGAGACTGGGTCATGGAGAAATGTTCTCGACAGATATCACTATAAGTGCACAGGATCTAGGACAAAACTGAACTGTTGTGAATTCATCCTTTACATTATCATAGAAATATATATTTTATTTTACTTGAGTTCAACAACCATTTGGACATTTAACCATACCATAATGACATGCTACCCATCCAAATTTAACAATACTATATGGTCGGAGACTGCTTATTAGGTGAGCTTTTATATCTACATATTATTAAATGGGCTCAGGTAAGCCAAACTTTCTGTTAGAGAGGGGGTTACTCAAAGTCACCATGGTTGGCTGGGGTGCGACTCAAAATTTCGGAGTTTCTAATGTAATTCCTCCGACCCCAAGATCGTAAATAATGACGGCTCCCTAAACAGCTGTGAACGCCTGAGTCAGAACGATCGAGACCAGTATACGCACTGCTGTATCTCAGCGAAAATTTAGAAAAAAACAATGGAGCTACTGCTAAGAAATTTACAGACTCGTGGCTCTTGATGCATCAGTTACTGAGCTTTATACTGGTGAAAAGGCATTCTGAATACAGCGGTAAATTTCCTCCAAAACGACAAAGGATAAACACGCGGGCATTCTGCAATGGACGCTGTCAATTTACCTTGCTGCAGGCCCCACACCAATCTCGGCCCGGCCCCGCTGCACTTGTACAGTCTACTACCTCCATGTAGTACAGCCTTTACAGGTCTAGTATCATGCCAAACACACAAAAACAACGTCGCAGTGTAAATTCCGCAGGTCAGAACCGTTGATCATAAATTTTCAGAACCAGTGCTGTTTAAAAGTTTTGTATTGATCACTTCATTTAGGTTTATGTGAATGACTTTCTGATCGAGCTGCGTCCATAATTGTCCCGGGCATTGTCCATGTAAATTTGGGGCCTGCCTTAGCTCCCTCCGATCGTCTGTAGACTACAGCCTGAGCATATTGTACAGTTGTGAAAGTCAGATATGTATCATGAATTTATATACAATAATATAAACAACAGAATCAAACCAAGAGGTTAGTTTGCTGTCGGGCCGGGTGCGCAGGGACGACTTTGCAGTGACGTGAGGCCGGGATCTCTAGAAGATCTCTTGTGTTCGAACTTCCATCGCATCGCAGCTAGCCGATACTTGTTGTACTACTGTAGTCCTTGTGAGGATTAGATACCCGTTACGTTCGATATTATTTTGAAATACTTTTAAATTTAATAAGTAAGACTTTTGTACTGCATTCAAGATATAATTTCCCTTTCTGAGCGTTTACAATTACGGCAACGATATGCGAAGTTGATAGGCTGTGTTGCCTGCAGCGTAGCCTGGCCGTACACAAAACTTCGTTTGAGTAGACGGAGCAGAATCAGTCCCGTCATTTATTTTCAACGAAATTTTCATTATACTCCATAATGGAAGAAACGACTAGTTCAATGATTACAATGGTGAAGTGTTGAATTTTTATTCATATATGTTTTTCTCTCTCAATTCATTCAGCAAACTTGATCTCCGTACCATCGGTCACAACGTGCAGTGCCTTGCATGAAGCTTACAATCGACTGCCTCCGTCGTTAGTTTAGCTGTTCAAGACGTTTGTTTGCACGGCTCATTATAGTCGGAACAATCTGTAAACACCTACATATTTATATCTTTCCGGTATTTCACCCAACTTTCGCCCGTTTTTAGCTGAGTCTCCAGTTTCGATGGACCAGACCTTTTCGAAGAGCGTATGGTTTCTACGGACGCCACAGTAAAACTTGCGTAGATGTGGTTGAGCATGCGCGGTGGTGTGATTACGTTTCGTTTCGTGTGTCAACAAAGCTGACTTCTGGTCCGGACAAGAAGTCATTTTAGTACTTTGTGCCCTGTGGGCACAAGGTACTAATGTGATGGCGCGGCCCAATATGGCCAACATAGTGGGCCGTATGCTGTGGACACAGGTATCTCAGAAACGCTTCAGTAACTTTTTCTGAAATTTGGTCTGGTGGTCACTTGGGCATGTATCTCAAACGGTCTTTTTTCTTTTTTTGATTGAATCATTTTAAAGTCACTTTTTTAGCTTTTTTCTGAAAACCACTATTTTCACTTTTTCCTCAAAACCACTGATTTGATTATTGTGATGTTTGGCATGGGTGTTCGTATAGTTGAAATAACGTCAGAAATGTTCAAGATTTGGTGATACATGCCTCACATTATTTTTAAACAATATTTTTATCCATTTTTATTTTATATTTACTTGATTTTGCCTCACTTTCGCTAAAGCTACCGTCTGCGCATGCGCACAACTGTAGGACAAAATCTGAGTTGAAGAATCGAAACGGACGCATCTTGTTTCTCGGTATGGGCACATTTTTGGTAAAGTTGACAGTGATGCACTTTTGCAGCTGTCGTGTATTTTTGGTACGAAAGGCGCCTTTGATCGACTGAAGAATGATGGCCTCCGTAGGCGATAAACACCGGTACTGGCAGGCATATCAGTTTTACTGAGGAAGTAATCCACTGGCCCGTATAGGTCAGGGGCTCACTTAGGGGAGAACCACTTGATTTCTGGGGGGGGTATAGAGGATTTCGAGGAAAAAAAATTGTCACCAGGTGAAATAAAGAAAAAAATTAAGCCTGTAATGGCTTGAGAAAAAAATATTCTCATAACAGACAGAAATAAAAAAGGAATTGTCACAATGCTGTTGAAATGAGCAAAATTTTGGAAACTTCATTCTCATGTATTCTTTGCTGGCATGCTGCCAAAGGCACACAATGTTTTTACCACAAGTAATTCTTATGTGTTTTCTTCCAGCACTTATGATATAAGCATTCACTACTTTACACCTCGGTGCACTCGATGTTTTTCTTCCCTTTTCTGACCCAAGAAATCATGTTTCAGGATTTCTGTTGCAATATCTCAATGGTATAGGCAATATCTAGATGGACTATTTGACTTCTGTAAATCGTGAAAATTTAAAACACAAGATAGGAGTCAATAAACTAGTGTTAAAACCAATACATTATTCTCTCAATATAAATATGTTTATGTTAGAAAGATTACAAGTTGACAATGAAAATTGAGGAACAACAAATATAATGAAATACAATGTGTGTGCCTTGTTTCTCTGACCACAAAAGATAACATCTCCCCTGAGAACATAAAGGAATTGACTGTTTTAAAGAAAAGCAGGTATAGTACTGATCACAGTTGATTTGCTAAAAAAGTGTTCTATAATTTAAAGTTGTATATATAATAGTCTTTCCATTTTGTTTGTCATTTATTGAATGTAAAATGAATAAATAAAAACATCCTGTGATATGTGAAACACTGGCTTAAATTTGAAAAATTGCACTGCTACTCCATTTGAAAAAAAAATTGATGCAGGTCTGACTGTAGAAATCAAAAAATGCTGTCTCTCTAACAAAAAAAAGTTCCCATACCCACTTCCTGCATAGCCCCCGAAATCAATGGGTCTCCCCTTAATACGCGCATGCGCACATAACAAGTTAGCGTTGTTTTTTTCGAGGACTTTGAAAACCAGATATGAACTGAAAATGCTCACGTGTTTCATTATATATTGCATTTATGTGCAAGTTTGAACCTTTGCTACATGCTTTGCTACATTTAAAGTGTTATGATCAACACAATGAATTTCACCACATCAATTCTAAAGGTCATTAAGTATTCAAATATGTAATTAGCTGAAATAAAAATAATTAATTTCTTTGAGTACTGTCATTGTATCACAATATAGCATGTGTAATTACCTTTGGTCAAGTCCTTCAAGCTCTATATGCCAAACCGTGAAAGCTTGTTAGCTATTTATGCAAATTATGAATTAGCTGACATGAAAATGCAAAATGACTTTCAATACTGTTATAACCTGGTATAATGATCAATGTACACAGCATGTTTCGCCAAATTTTATCAAGTAAATGCCAGTATATATCCCTAATTTGGAAGGTTCATTAAATATGCATATTGGGAATTGGCTGAAAAAAATGTCAAATGACTTTCAATAATCTTGTATCATAGTATCTTTAATGTACATAGCAAGTTTTGCCAACTTTGGTCAAGTCAAAACAGATAAATATCGCTAATAAATGCGGGATATCGGACCGCAGGCGGGCGAAGATTGCATTATAAGCGCGCCAACCCAAACTCACTGCATGGACATCACATTTACGAAATCGAAGTCCAAAGTCAACTACGTCATTGTTAGAATAAGAGAGGTTTTCCATAACACGGGAGCATACCACCACAAATTTTGCACAGATGGCGTTGCACTTGCATTGAAAAAGGGTGCATGGGAGCATGGGAACGCGGGCAGTTTCCTCGCTATGGGTAGGAAATGCATTGAGCAAGACACACTTTCAGGTTCGCAAAAAAAACGAGGATCCCATTTACGGGGCGCTCAAATATAACTATTTGCTGTGATACATAGCAGAGGCGTATATGTTTGTGATGCTGAGAATAACATCAGTAAATAAATGACGGGTTTTAAAAGTTGACGTTTTTTGCGATGAAACAGACTTCTGAAGGTAGCTCGCTTGGGGAACACGTCATCCCGGCCGCTGTCCGCTTTGACCCCAGTAATTCACACTGGTTTTGGTCGGCCCCAGGTACCCAAGTCACTTCGACCCCGTCACACTTTTGCCTACATGTCCACGGAGACGATTCAACATGTTCCACAACAAAGCCAAGACAAAAATTGAAAATATCAATAAAATGGTTTCACGAGGCTGAAATACACGATACTCGATGAAGTATGAAGTTTATGAAATGAAATCAAAATTGACAACACAAGTGTTTGTCTCGGGTAATACCACTTGAACTATTCTACAGACTGTTTTTTCCATACAGTGCAGTATTTGTCAGTGACAAATTAATCTTTGCAATCCGTTTTTTTGCGATGAGCTGTAAATTTGATTAATATCGAGTTAATGTACACAAATATTCCGTTATTTACTGGGACACGTTTATTTTCTCAATCCGCTATCTGCGGACTACGTGCTGAAGTACATTGACTGTTCATGTCAACGATCGTTTCTCCCTCTGCAGAGTTTCTGTATCCCGTTCAACAACGCTGTACCTCGATCACACGATAGTGACGCTATGTAGCTGTGCAGTATTGAAACTTATCATAAAATGGCCACCTCGTCTAACAGTAACACGTATTGTCGGGATTATCGTACGGAAAAAAGACTGCAAAAGTAAGACATGAATCTTCATCAGAATTGAACACATCATGATTGTACACGAGTATCAACCGTGAATGCACGTTGAGCTCGGCAGTTACACAAGCATGGTACGCTACATGCATAGCCCTACGAGTATGGCGACAGTGTCCGGCTTTGGCTACGCCGGGGGCTACGCCGCCTACCGGAGGTGGGAGGCGGCGTAGCCAAAGCCGGACACTCTCGCCATACTCGTAGGGCTAGCTACATGCACTGCCGCGATGCCGATCGTATGCATTCCAAGGCCTATCCCGGAATTTGTTTCACAAACAACCTCAAAGGAGAGCAAACATACTTCTATGGACAATGACGAATACGTTTCATGGCGAAGCAAAATCAAAACAGTGCAGAAGTACATGAAGTAGGTCATGGCCTTGGACTCTGTGCACGAACCTGATTGGACACTTCAATACCTTTGACCCAAAGTTATTATTCATCAGCACTTCCATGCCATGAGGCTAGGTAGAGAACGTATAGCCCTGCGTACGATGCTGTGTGTTCCGCTACAGCTAATAGCCCCGCTCACCACAGCCCTGCAAAGACCCGTACGTAGAGTTGGTGACTTCAAATCCATTTTTGGACTTGACGTAAAAAGCCAAATTACTGCCGAAATTCAGCGTTCTTGGGCCCAAGTCGTATCCCTGCCTACCTCAGCTACTCGATCGCTTCCAAAAATGCCAGTCTTTTATTCTTTTTCGTAAATAACCGTCGATGTCGGCAACTCTCTCGCTAGCCCTGCGTACGTACGCAGTGTACGCTGTGTGTTAGGAACGCACACAGGGAATGCACAGCGTACACTGCGTACGTACGCAGGGCTAGCGAGAACGTATGTACTCATTTCTGGCGATCGAGCAGCGAGGGAAACAATCAATTACCAAGGATAAAGCTAATTTGCTAAACGATATTTTATCTTGAATAGTGAGTTGAATGAGTAATAAAATATCATATTTTTAATGTTCAATACGAGGTTGAAACACGGAGGGACCGTGGTTGAAACCAGAGCTATCCAGCTGTAGCCAACCTGGACAAGCACTTTTCACAGCGCCTCAAACAGTCGATTGTTTTCACTTGTCATACGCGGCGTAACAGAAAAATTAAAACTTTCATAACTTCATTAATATCCAAGCCACGCCCACCAAAACCTTTTCAGTTCTAGCCATTTGAATTCTGAAGATGTCTACCAAATTTGACTGAAATACGTTCAGCCGTTTTTGAGAAAATGGACCCACAGACAGACAGACACACAGACAGACAGACAGACAGACAGACAGACAGACATCGCTGCGACATATGCTCACGTGTTCACACGTGAGCAAAAAAACCCCGAGGTCTTCATGTTTCTCGGTCAGTTGCGAATTTTGACGTTTTAAAGGTTTTAGCGTATATTTGATTGCTGTCATGTATTTTTGGCACGAAACGCTCCTTCGATAGACTGAAGAATGATGGCCTCCGAGGCTCCGTACTCGGTACTCCCCAGTACCGGCGAATCCATTGCTTTTAATAGCGAGGCAACCCGACCGGCGGCCCGTACTAATAGCTGGGTGAGAGCGAGGGAATGCTCTGTCCTTCTACCTCCGGCCTCCATGTCATAACAAACTGGCGTCTTTTTATGTTAACGTACTGTCCTTTCGACACAGCGATTCCTTTTAGTTTTCTGTTGCTTATTTTGGGTAATTTCGACAGTTGTCCATTGATTTGGACATCATTTTTGACTTCGATCGCTAGAGTGTGTGCTTTTAAAGTTTTATGTTGACCGATTTACTAAGGAAGTACGCGCACTTCAGAATCACGGCATAATCCGACATGGCAATTTGGCATGATCATCAGATCATACATGATCCGAGATTGCACTTTAGCAAGGTCACGATAACTAATGTTGTTTGTTTCACTGTCGTTTAATACCTATATTCCACTAAAAGACCATTAGAATTTCCTCCTGGCTACTTTGAAATCGTGCACTGGCATGCATGTAGTTGTCAACATCACTATGCTTGTTTGTGGCGAACAAAAACCCATCGGCAATCGCCACGATCTCAAAAGCGTGGCGACAGCTGATTTCGTCGAAATTGATAAAACTAAGCAGTCCAAATATATGCTAAAGACAAAATAAAAAACTCTTTATTTATAGCGCTCACTTGAAATTGTAAAGGAAGACAAAATATTACAATTACATTCTCGCGATCTCCATGAACTGGCCTTCCGATCACGCTGATACTGAGATCATGGAGGTAGTGCTGAGATAGACAACCATAGCCAAAAGCAGCAAAACTCAGCGACAATTCTGAGCTTTATTGACACAATATTTCATATCGCAGTATCAAATCAAACTGATTACAAAATCCCTGGATCAGCGATATTTTAGTGAAATTTCCACATTAATCATAACTTGTGAAAAGTAAACGTGAAACAAAGACGTCGTGTATGCTGTCGATCGACAGCATTGTGTGAACCATAAAACCAGCTGGCATGGCATGTGCATTGACTGCACATGATAAAAGCAAGTCGACATTGCAATATCAAACGGTCTACATCTTGTGAAAACAACGACGTAGCAGTGAAAGTTGTAATAGTCATCGGTAAAAACTCTTCACTGATGAACTGATAATAGCGTCAAACAAATGAAATTGCATATTTAGAGAAGGAAAACCAACGTCTCATCGTGGCCTTGAGCACGGTCCCTCCACAAAACCTTGAGTGAGAATAAACAATGGCGGATGTGCGGAGTGGGACTATTCTATTTAGGTAACGGGGGTACGGAGGGACACAGATTCATGAAGGTACTGGCAAAACGTGCCATTTTCCTAGCGATGCTGTCGCGGGAACTTCAATGTCCCATTGTTGTAACACCTTTTCAATAGTTTTTCTGATCGGAAAAGTAATTTTATTAACTGTAATGATCTATTATACGCTCATCACCTTTCTGTATCGGGGTTTAACCAGGGTAAGAGCACATAAAGTAAAGTGAAGTAAGCCTTTATTGAAATCCTATCCCCATTGGGGATCTTGATCATAAAGTGCAATACAGGTTTTGCAAAATCAACAACAAAAGAGTATATATAGATGAGGATGTAACATGTTCATCAATATTTTACTCTTTTTCATTTTTATTTTGGTCTGAGTTCAAACAATTTTCCCAAATCACATAATGATGATTTGTCTGTTCTTGAAAAATGTTTATAAGGTCTTGTGTGTCTCTGAATGTGTTTTTACAAATGTTTTAATTAGTTTACTTAAACATCATGTCTACTGTGTGGCTAATGAAAGTTGCGTGTGGCTAATAAAATTAGGACCAAATTAGCCACACTGAGTAAGTGTGGCTACTAACTTGAAAATCCTACCGCTAACCCTGATTGTATGTCCTTTCCTGCACTACATAATTCAAAATTAAATATTGTTTTTGGCCTATACATACTTAAAACAGTCTCATACATTAAAGATGCACTGTTGACCTACAGAGTCCAAACTTTTTATCATTGTATTGTAGATAGGTGTACACTCCAAATACTAAGTACAAGTGTGGTGAGTGTAACAAGCAAATGTTTTTTAGTCAATGGTTCATATCAAGGTTGTTGATACTTACAATCCACACTTGAACTTATGCTGGAGTGGTAACCAACCAGTTCAAATAACTTTCATTTATGTCAAAACAATTTGACATTTTGCCAAATTTCACATTTATGGCAATTAATAAACAGTAAGGAGGTACAAAGGACGTCGGTGCCCCCGGGCCCCATGTTTCACTCCTTTTACTGTTAATCGTGAGGCGGGCTGGGCATGCAAACCATGCGATTCAGTATTAATTATGGTCTACTTTCACATACTGAGGATGTCATTTTAATCAAAAATATGAAAACAATTGTTAACAGTTACAAATACTGGGGCTTTAATGTTAACTCTTGTAAATGAGTCATGTCACGTAAAAAATGTTAATATCACATCGGAGGTGCTCGAAAAAATGTAAAAAAGCCAAATCATGATAGAGTGTTACTGTTTTTAAGGTAGTATGCGCCTCGAAATTGAAAGGCAAACTTTGGTCAAACTTTCCTTGCAATGAAACTTTCCATCATTCTCTTACCTAAGCTAGAATAAAATCAGGGGTCACCATGAAAATCTAGGTACTAGAGGCAAATAACCTAAGATTTCCTGATATTTCAAACTCAAAATGGCCGCCATCCCTGTGGTAACTCTAAAGGGAAAATACAATTTTCGATTTTCGAAAAACTAAGACGGTGAAAACTTATGCGTTCACCCAGAGCTTTAAAATGAGCACCAACAAGCGGTAGATCAGAAAAGAATTGATAAAATTTGAAAGCCCGAATTTGTCCCCGAGGCGCGTTCTACCTTAAAGTGGCACTCCCATTTGGTAACATTTTTAAAACACATTTTTTTAGTGCCAACGGTCGATATTTGACGTGGCGACTGCGCGCGGATCGCGAGATATCGATAAAAACATGTCTTCAAAAAAGTAAAAGTTTGAATTCCGGTGGCCCACCTAAATTCAGCTTCCGAACATCGAACGTTCGGCACTGGGGCCATTGTCAACTAAGCTATGGGTTACGAGTCTACATTGACGCTGCTGTACGCCACAGTACCACTTGCCTCGGTGATCGGTCATGCCCCTTGGGGGAAAGCTGAGTCTTACTGACTTGGTGATAAAACGAAAAACAATTTTTGCTGATTCCACCAGAATTCGCATAGGTGACGAGCCCAGTTACGTGCCGTTGATACATAGCGGCCACCTCGTGGTATGCATAGACGCATACCATGCGCGCGGCGAACCACACGTACTGTGTGGCAGACGACAAAATGTAGTCATCGGAGGCGGCTAATATTTAACACGTTAAAACTTCTGTTTATGTGGTATTGTTTAAAAATATAATACAACTGATTTAGAATAATGACAACGACAAAGCTAAGAAGAAGTTTTCAAAAACTGACCTGTGGTAAAGGCATAATGCTGTATATAAAGTCTTCGCAGTGGGAGGTAAAATTGCGTCGTTCGAACTTATTATGGACTCCCTAGAATATCGTCAATCAGCACAACAACAAACCTTCGGTGGATTTCGCGTCATAATCAGAAACGATCGTAAAACTTCGGGATGTGAAAAATACGCTCGGGAAACGACATGTTTTTATCGATATCTCACGATCCGCACGCAGTTGCCACGTCAAATATCGACCGTTGGCATTAAAAAAATGTGTTTTAAAAATGTTACCAAATGGGAGTGCCTCTTTAAAATCAATTGCTAAGTAATTTTGCAACTTCACATCAGTGGGTTTGTTTATACTTGGAAGTTCATTCAAATTTTCTTCATTTAGTAATTTGAAGACGTATCTTGAGTGTACATTCACACATTTATTCAATTATGTCATTTTCCTCTAAAGCCAACCGTATTCTTAACTTTCACATGTACGATTGTACATTCGTTTTTATTTTCAATCTGTTTAGCTTTTTCAAAGAAAGTTTTGTGTAGCAACGTTGTATGCATGATTAACCATAGTAACAATTTTACTACAGTATGTTATTAAGTTTTTGAGAATTGATTAAGGTGACGGTGTAATAATTATTTAATCAAAATCACTTTTCGCAAATATTCAATCATTTTATGAATTCGTTAAAGTAAGATTTATTAGTTCACCTCGATGGTAAGTATATCTTGAAGCATGATATGCAATCGTAAGTTTGATGAGAAAGAAACGTAAATTCATGCAATTTATGCGAATTACCCAATTTGGAGAATTCTTTTTCTTCCGTTTACAACATTTCTAAAACATTTAACCAGTTCCTGGGTGCCGGGTAAAATATCGTTCGAATTTTGACATTGTTTTTTATATGTACAAATATGACAAAACGACAATTTCTATGGCAATATAGTTCTTACATTTTGAATACGAGTTATTTCAATTTTGCTTGTCGTGAGTTTAATCACTTTTCGGAATGTCAGTGTTCCAACCTTGCCATTTAAGAATGAAAATAGATCATGCAAAACAAAATCGTCGGTTTGCTACATATACTCTAGTTTCAAATGAGATATCGAATTTTATGAAATAGTATTAACTTTGTGACTTAAATTAAATTTTTATGTTATCAGTATTTCATAGTTGAAGTTTTTACCCTTAATTTGTGCCCCCTTCATTTTTCAAGTACCAATGTCACCAAACTGAACTTTAGATTATCTGCTCTTTGAAAATGTGTAGCATGAGTTTTCATGCCATCTTTCATAAGAAATAATGTTTTGACAAAAATGTGTTGAATGAGTGTAATGACACATTTATATAACCCCTGTCAGTTTCTTACATTTAATAAAAAAAGAATTAAGTGTATCAGAAAACTCTTTGATTGTAGTTTCTTTTAAAATGTACTATGTTGCATTTAATTTAAGTTCACATTTGCTAACGTCATTCGTTTAACATTGACAACACTTGAGGGCGTCATAGCCTTAAGGTAGAATGCGCCTATGTAACAGATATTCAGCCTTTCAAATGTTCACTATTGTTTTCTGGTATACCCCTTGTTGGCTCTCATTTTCAAGGTCTTGGAAAAACAAAAGTTTACTTTATCAGTTTTTCGAAATGTAAAATACAGTAAATGCTCGGTGATTTGCATCTCTAGTACCAAACTTTGCACCGCGAACCCTGATTATATGGTTGAAAGTTTAATTGAAGAAAGTCTCACTTTCGAGGCGCATACTAACTTAATGTTCATGTGCCACCTTGTAAGAGTATCGTCAGATGTACGAATCACGGACGACCACAACAAGTTATAAGAATGCAATCATAGGGGTAAAATGGCAACATTACATTAGAGTTTGCAAGATTTCGATAGGAAGGTTTCAAGTCACGTTGTATATATTGACTAAGCAAATACACTGGTTGCTATTGTGTTTTAAAGCCTGAATAAACTGCCAAATGTTTCCCCAAATTACGTCATTTGTGGTCTGAGTGATAACATTGTTCATTTATGAACACTGACATAGACCAGCTTTCACTTTTAATATAGTCACAAAACGTACAGCTTGTTAGTGATGTCCAACGATATTGAGACTGAGTCAGAAATGTTTTATGCGGGTGTCTGACATGTTTCATGCAAATCATGTTTTATGCAAATAACGTTGACATTTGTTCACCACCCACCCAGCTTGTAGACACTTCACCGAGACGTAACACACATCTATTGAGGAGGGAAAACATTGTTTGACAATAAGACAAAAACGTAGAAACTCAAAATGCCAATACACCAGTCCGACAGAAATAAATCGAGGCATTTTGTTATGATTTTTCGACCATTTATTCCGCAAAACAAGGCATATAGGTACTTTCTTGCTCTTCTCAAAACATATTTAACAGGTAAATTACACCCGGGCGATTCTGACATTGCTGTGGGTCAAAGGTCACCATCTTGAAATATAATTTTAGCAATGTGCACAATTTCGTCGTTTCTGAGATATGAAAAGTCAAAACTTTTTTTATACAGGCTTCCCAATAAAGGTAAATTTCCACAATAACGAACGAATAGCAAAAGTAAGACGATAAACCGCGTTTAATTTGTAAAGAATGCAGGACCGCAGAAGGGAAAGCAGGCCTATATGTGTCCTTCATGGCACCAAGCGAACTACTCCATACGATTTGATGCGAAGCGATGACACTCTCAAAATCCTTTCAAGTTTAAGTTCATAAGTTATATTATAAAATCATTTAAAAAGAACTGAATATATACATCTCAAGGAGATATAAATCGCTTGATAGGACCGCTGCCGTAATGTGTCCGAGCTTCACGAAAAACAACAACAACAACAACAACAGCAACAACAGCAAATGATTTGAGCAGTGGATCGGTCTACACTTTCGTTCTTCTGATATTGAGCAAATGTTGTAATTCTAGTAAACATAATGACTTGGTCAAGGTCTCGCTGCTTTTGTTGCAGTTCCGAGAAAATCTGACGGTATTTATTTCCTAGTGGCTAAAGACAATAATCCCCTTTTATTTGTATATTACATCTCGAACGAGACAAACGGGATATTTTGATGGTCCTATAGGAAGTACTTAGTTCTTACGAACATAATTGCAACCAATTCGCAAACTCCAAACGCTGAAGTGTTACCTTGCAAATATATTTGTGAAACGCGTTTACGTGATTATTCAAGTCAGATTTTTCACGGTAGAATTCACTGCACTATCACCGGATATAGAAGCGAATCCCAACTTAGTTTTTTCCTTTTCAAGTCTGGAAAAACACGCCATTCTCCAAGTAATAGATATCTGAGGAGGTTAAAAACAAAGAAACAATATTTTTTCCTGTTAAGTGATGTTAGTTGTTGTTTTCTAAATTATTATTTCAACATACTATGAAGAGCTCATGATTGTATATCCTTCCCCACAAAAAGGGTCGTTCGCCAGACCTTTCATTTATCGCCCATTTGTGCAAATACGCGAAAGCGCAACTGAGTAATTCGTTTGCCCATTTAAAAGAATGTATGCAACTGTTTGAAATTTTCTGTTGAATCACAGGAAAGGACTTATTTGAATTAAGGTACAGAGATACTTTTTGGCAACAACTTGGATTGGTTAAATGTTGAGCATGTTGTATATGTTTTCTACAATAGTCTGCTATGGAAGGACTGAATAACAATTTTAAACACTCAAACTATTCAGGAAAGTCCATGGTGACTTACTATACCAACTAGCAGCACTTCATATCGCACAGTTGTGATGTCGTTTGGTCTATCTTGCTATCCAACTGTATTTCCCTTTTGCCGTAAAGTTCCAATACATCAAAGGAATACTCCAGTCAAGTTGTCCCCTTTCCGTACAATTTCACGTATTCTTTCCATTTTTTCCCCATTTATTACATATTAAATTTAAAATCCTAGACGAATATTGAGAACGCCATCGCTTCAATAACATGGTATTGTGTAGTGCTGTTGGTGCAACCAAAGGCCAATGTAACTACTTGCATTCCCAATTGTGTTCCTGCGTCCGTTTCAAAAAGAATGCGTTTTTCTTGCGGCAATTAACAGTTTACTGCGACATACATTTCGAAGTACGCGTTATCATATCTCAGTAGCAAAGAAAGCATGCATATTTCAGTTGTGATTTTTTGGCTTTACAAGTTTTGCCATCCTTGTAATATGTACTGAACTTGACTGTATCGTCTATCTAGTTATTGACCACGATGGAAAATGGAGAGCGATATTCTATTGTTTTGAACCGAACAATACTGCACACATATGCAGATGTCAGTTATTGTGTAATTTTGTACACGCCAGGCCCCTCCTTTGTAGAAATCTGACACACACGGATTTCTGGACATTTGCAATTCCGATCACACAATAACACGATGAAACTATTAAGTCCTGATTAAATATTTATTAAGTCAATAACAAAACAGGCAATACAAATTAGAAACACTCTTATTACATGAATATCCTACTTGTGACCTAAATGGCTACAATTATAAAAGTGTCTCATGTCCATTCCGAATCTGAAAAAAACCGTATAATTTGCAACTCTGTCGAATACTGTTTTTATAAATCAATTTACACTTGGTTGGTACAGTATTGATCCATAAGGCAGATTGCAAAGAAAGGATGGCTAAGTACATTCTAAGTTGACTGATGGTGCAGTTATTGGCGATATTGTAGCGAAAGGTTATTTATATTTTTAATCATGACAACAATGGCAAAATAATCTACTCTAAATATGATGCTAATTTCATTAATTGTGATTAACAAAGTAAATGAAATGAAAGAGAGAAAAGCTAATAAATGTAGCCTATTTTATTATTTAGAATCTCACACGTGGTATTTCATAGTTTCTGGACTGTAATGATTTCCTTAAAGTCTGCTTTCTGTTAAATAATTTTTTCAAGTCAAGAGTATGTCGAATTGTACGAACTTGTAGCATTATTTGTTTTCTCTCTGGCAATTTCTGTTTATCGTTCTTCATACTACTTTTATTTTTTTCTTTATTCTATTTAAATCCATCATTCAAAAAGCATTGCCGAATTACAGGAAGAGGTACCAGTTAAATGGGAAAAGGGAATTGTACGAACTTGTAGCATTATTTGTTTTCTCTCTGGCAACTTCTGTTTATCGTTCTTCATACTACTTTAATTTTTTTCTTTATTCTATTTAAATCCATCATTCAAAAAGCATTGCCGAATTACAGGAAGAGGTACCAGTTACCCTCTGCTCAATTGAACAACGAGGAGTTAAGTGCCTTGCTAATGGGCACAACACTATGCTAGAGTCTCAAACTCACCATACAGTGAGTTCGATACTCCGGATCCTATGAAAGTGAGTCCAGTAGCCTAACCAGCCCCACGGTGCCTCTTAGTATTACTACTACTATTATAATTAATAAAAGTCATAATAATAATGTTGACAATGACATTGATAATGATAGAGAAATCGTATGCAAACAGCGGTTCAAAACAAGAATCAAAAGGTCTATACTATTAAATTGTGAAGAGATATACCCACATCAAATGAAAATAACATTAAAAAATATATTGCCAAGGAAAATTTTGAACGTATACTTTTTGTACTGAAACAATTATGTATCGTAAGACGAGCATGGGTGCTTTGCTTGACGACTCTTACTCATAGGGTAAAACGTGATATTGTACTGAATAAATGTTGAATGTTGAAGTTGAATAAAGAAAATAAAAAATAAATTGGAAAAAACTGTTCTTCTTCGACAGTAACAGTTTAGGCACCATTTCAAACGAACACTTGGTGATAGGAATCTACAGATTTTGCACTGTGATTTGAAATTCTGCTCGTGCAGAGCCATGTTCATTCCTCACAGTAATTGCAAATGATTTTGTAGGGTACACTGGCGGTTTCTGACCGGCTTTTTGTCTGATGAGCCCTTTGGATTCATCCAATTCAAGAAAATCGGGAAGAGGCGGCTCAACGTGCCACATTTGCCCACTAACACTGCCCACCTGGCCAAGACATGGGTAGAACACACGATCTCTTTCATATATCGACAAGATAATATTTGGAAAAGTAAGCATCTCAGGTTTCATGCCCTGCATTTTCAATGTCCAACCGCGCGTGCGGTTTGAAGCAACAACTGTTGATTCATGAATATCTAGAAAGAAACCACGCCAACCAACATTCTCAATGACAAAAGATGCACTTTCAAGATGTCCTTCAGGATCAAGTTTGACATCACCTATGCAAGTCACAACCCATCTTTGTCGATTTTGTTTCTCCTCGTCAACCTCAGGGTCTTTCATCATCATCTGCCTATTTTCATCTAGGGTGAGGACAACAACCCTTGCCATATCGTCTGCACCAAATATTCTGCTAGAAAATAGTGAATAACCTTGATAGTCTGTAGACACACTTAAAACGGTGTCATATCCATGGGAGAGCTCACCAATGGTTAAATAACCATTTGGAACCACTGTAAGATATGGCCAATTATCTAGGCCATGTGGTGTCAATGATACTCCTATAGATCTTGGCTGTCCATTTTCATCTGATATCACCTGGAAGTAGTCAATCGCACTTTCGTATGTCATGTAAAATCCAGCATCTCTGACCTCATCGCTTTCAACAAATTCATCAACAGGGTTTGGAGGATCTTTATGTGTGAACATAATTACGAACATAATCACAACGCCAGCAATTGCCGCTACTATTGAAAAAGCACTAGCGATACTGCACATAGTTGCAAGACCAAACCCTCCTACAGCAGTTATTCCTTCTGTTATTGCCCATCCAGCAGCAACGGAAACCAAATTCATTAGAGAAGAGAACAAAAATAAGGAATTCATTGCTATGGTCATTGAATCGTGAGACTCGCCCAACGCAAGGCCACTAAGCACAATACCAGCAATTGCCATGGCTGCTGCAAAGCGAGTAGCCATGAACTCATTCAGATTCCTTCCGAAAACTTTACAGAGGCGTGGATATTGTACCTCAAAAATAAAGTCTTGCGTGAATGCCCCTTCTGCCATTCGCATAGCCACTTCAGCGTCAACAGCTATAGACGTTGGTGGACTTGAGCTATTACGAATAATCCAACGACCAAAGTTGGATGTCGTAGATGTAGCTATCAATTGTGCATCTTTACCAAAGAACACTTTAAAAGATGTCCACAAAGTCTCACCTGTCTGGAAGGCATATGCTGCCTGTATTCCCTTTCGGATAAATAGTGTTGTTACCTTTAGACATGAAACAATAAAGTCTGCTTGCTGAGCAGGTGACATATCCCCGAAACTGACCATACCAGTTGACAGTTGCACAATAGCCGATGCTGCACTGCCTATAAGGATGAGGTTTCCCACCTTAGAGGCGGCTTGTCCAAATTTTTCGACAGCTTTTTGGGTAAACGCCTTGCTGACGTTTACCCAGCTACTAGAACCTATGGTACCTCCCACATCGTACAAAACTTTCAAGTACTCTTTTATGCTGTTTTTCTGCAGTTCTGCATTCACTTCAGCAGCATATTTGCTCATCTGTGGATCGGTACTGTTGATGTATTTCTCCACAAAGGCTGATGTGACTATTGGCACAAACATGCTTACTTCTTCCCAGTCATTTGCCAGATCCATAAATGATGGTAGTAGTGAAGATAATTGAAATATTTGCATGACTTGAGTGAACTCCTGCATGAAAAATCCTGATGTATCAAGAATACTTAAGATACTTGCATACCGTTGGATGTCCTGGGTTATTTTCTGGGATGAAGTGTTACCCTGTGTCATTATCATTCTGAGCATGGTAAGGTACTGAGGGGAAGTCAGATATCTGAATAGCATGTACGACCAGTACTGCCCCTGTAGACCTCTTTCGCGAACATTATTAACAATCGAGATCATTTGGTGTAAATCTTGACTCTCATCCTCATCAATTGCTCCAGCAATGCCTTCTTGTATTTCTGCTACCCATTGGTGTTCCGATTGATTGATGTAATCTCGCTGATGTTGAGTGTTCAGGGATTGGTCGTACAGAAATTGTGACATGATTGGAAACCTCTTCTTCCACTCATGGGAGTACAGCTGGGTTGTCTGATTATTATAGATCTTGGCTTTACCAGTGTATTCTTTCATCACTGCCTGAGCTCTTCGTGCATTTAGCTTTTTTACACTGTCCCTGTCTGAGGATTTTAAGGCATTTGTAAGGTAAGGGACTGCTAGCTTTGCATACCAATCTGCATTGGCCGGGTCATCTCTTGCAATTTCTTCAATGTCACCAAGATCCGGTGGGTTAGCTGCTATAAAATCATGCAGGTACTTTGGAGGCATGTAGTATAAAAGGATTTCATAGAATCCTTCCATAGCAGATTTCTGAATAAAATCAATAACACCATCAGAAGTAGTCTGGTAAGGGTTCATATTCAAGAGATCGTATATGGACAAAGAAGATTCTAATTCGGGACTGGCATGAGCACGATAACCTTCGGCATCAAAACTTGATTGGGTGACAACACTGCCATCTGCAGAAAACTCAACAAAACCTGATGGCGGTAAATTTGCCATGGTTGATTCGGACTGAGACAGACCTTGCCACCAAAGTCTGTCAACGGAGACACCAGAGTTTGCGATGTGTTTTCCGTTTATCACAAGCTTTTGTCTGTGTGTTGTGAGGAGAGTATGAACTTGGTTTGATCGATAGAGTTTGTATGTGCCAGCCACAGAATGATTCTGTGCACTGCCTTTTATGGCATATACTTTTCCCCTTAGGGATCGTTCATCACAAAGCATTGCTCCCCCTACGATATTTTGGGCTATTTCATCAAAGTCAAAGACCATCTTGTAAGGGAAAAGATTTCTTTCATAGTTTACGTCTGGTGGATTGTAACCTTCGTTAAGTGAAAATAGGAACTGGCCGGAGCCGTCAATTTGAGATGTAGCTGCACCAGCACCACTGGGTGCTCTTGGCTGGACATCCCATCTCATATCTTGATGGTTGTCATTGAAGACAATGGCTGTTTGCCATATTATATCGTCTCCAAATTTGCCAACTTCTTCAAGCCAATAGGTGAAAGTCATGGCGTCTTCATCCCATGTTGCATTTCTCCATTCTTCAGAATAAGGGTCCCACTTCAATGTAAGCTCGTGCTCACCAGCGACATAGGCCCCAGCATTACCAGACACTGCTAGTGAGTAAGATGGGTGGAAGTAATCTAATTGTACTGTATCCAGTGTGCCCTCTCTACCGATTTGCATGGTACCAGTACCAATTCTTGTATCATCTCTGAATTTAATATGACCAGACATGTATGCCTCACCTTGTTGCTGTTTCCACACCACTTCAGTGCGTTTGTGAACCCACTGCCAGTTACGACGGTGAATGTGCATATGGTCAATGAAAAGGAGATCATTGAGATCGTTCCGTTCATGATGCCCTGCTATGATTGTGATTGTGCGTGCCAGACGATTGGATCATAATGGTGTGTCTTGTACTGAGGATCCAGGTGCTTAACAAGGTAAGACTTGGATTTCTGTGTCTTGATCTCTGCCTGAAATGGTAAAAATAATAAAAGTCAGACTGTGACCTCTTATCTCATAATCTTATGATCTTATGAAACCTTTTGATCTTATGATATCTCTTCCTTTAAGGTAGAATGCACCTCGGGGACAGACATTCGGACTCTCAAACTTTTACAATTCTTTTCTGATGTACCACTTGTGGGATTCATTTTAAGGCTCTTGGTGTAAGAAAACCTTTCACTGGCTGAGTTTTTTCCCGAAATGTGCAACCTAAGGGAGTGTTCCTATCAATTTTGTCCATATTAAATGATTTCACATCATGAATGCTCATATGATACGTTCACATTTTTTCCGCATTATATAATTTCACATCATAAATGCTCATATAATACGTTCACAAGAACACTGTTGAATGATGGAAGGGTCATTTGAAATTCAAATATCCCTTTGATACTGAGTTTGAAGGTGACGAATCGCGACTTTGGATGATCAGGCTTTTCAATGCTGCCAGCCGTTTGACAGACTAAGTGTGATAGTGTTTTCAATACCATCGCAATAAAGGTAGAATGCACCCCTGAGGACAAATATTCGGACTCTCAATCCAAATGATTCTTTTCTGGTCTATCACTTGTGGGCTCATTTAAAATCTCTTGGTGTAAGGAACTTTTCACTGTCTTAGTTTCTCGAAAATCGAAAAGTTTATTATTTCTCCAAAGGGTTAACACAGTGATGGTTAATTATAGATAAATCTATGGCTATTTGCACTTTTTAGGGGCCTAAGCCCTCATCGATGAGGCCTCTATTGTTATTACTGGAGTTCTACTTTATTCTTCTGCTTCTTCTTCTTCTTGTTCTGCCGTTTTTTGTCCACGTTAATCACAGAAACTGTTCCATGTAATCTTCTTAAACTTAGTACAATGTTAAGGTTAACGAGATGACATGCATACTACCCTTGAATTTTTAATTAGTCACGTGACCTGGTGACCATTATAGAATTTGCAAAACCCATGAAATGGCTGTTACTCATGATCTAAGGGTGTTCAATTTAAGTTTAGCAAGCATGTATAATGTTGTTCAAACAATGCCAATAACATTGCGTGCGGTCATGTGACCTTGCCCGCCATATTGGATTTTCAAAAATACAAATTTTACTTTAAAAATCTTCTTCTCCAGAAACAACATACCGATTGAACTGAAATTTTACTTATATCATCATAAGTGTGAGTTCTTTCAAGTTTGTGAAAGGCATATGGATCCGTCATGTCTTAGGCCGCCATATTGGATTTTCAAAAAATTCCAAATTAATTTTTCAAAATCTTCTACTCAAGAACCAACACTTCGATTTAGCGGAAATTTTACTTGTATCATCCTTGTGGTAAGTTCTTTCAAGTTTGTGAAAACCATATGGTTTGGCCGCAATGTTGGATTTTCAAAGAATTCCAATTTAGTCATTAAATATCTTTTTCTCAGGAACCAACACACCAATTGAGCTGAAATATTACTGGTATAATACTTATTGTAAGCACTTTCAATTTTGTCAAGTGTATTCTCATTGGTCACGTGGTTTGGGGGCCATATTGGATTTTCAAAAATTCCAGTTTAATATTCAAAAATCTCCTTCATCAGAAAAACTCACTATTTAATATGAAATTTCTTTAGTATAATTCTTAGTTTAAGTACTTTCAGGTTAGTGAAACCATTTCTATCGAACATGAGGTTTTGCAGCTATATTTGTTCATGTGAAATACGTACAAAAACTATTCTGTCATTTCTATGATTATGTTTAAAAGAAATAAAAGACCATGTGATCAGAAAACTCGCAGCTAGAATCATCTGTGAAATTACTTTCAACTATGCAAGCCGCTTAGGCCCCGACATCGCTACTTGCTGCTTTAATTATTCTTGATTTTGAAAGAGGATGATGGAAAGAGTCCTTGAGGAAAGTTTGAGCAAAAGTTTAATTCTCTCACTTCCGAGGTGCATACCAAGTAACGGTATTCTCTTTGTACTACCACTCATTTTCACTTTTTATCATTCTTACATTTGCTGAGTCGTTGCTGGGTTGCTTAGTCAATCACGTTACAGTGTTATCAGAAAAGAAATACAATTTAATATCTAGAAATATGGAGAACTACAGGGATGTATGCTTTAGTATTTGGGATACTCCTTTTCGTAACTGGCGTTCATAGCGTCACTGGGTACGCGTATGGTGCAGGGCCGACAATGCAACAAACTTAAGCTCTGGCAAATGTCTTTCACTATTTCAACTGTCGCCTGTTCCAGGATACATCAATAAGGTGTTCACTACAGGACCGAGCTTTTTCTAGGAATCCATACTTGCTGTAGACTGAAAGACCCGTCGGTAGAGCGACAGATCTTTCTGTCTAAACCTGTACATTCTTGCTTTAATTCTTGTGTCATACAAATAAAAAAACAAACTAGTTGTTTACCATTGGTAGACACGTATGAAACCCCCAACACTCTTCGATATTTTTCGGACAACAGTTTTGAAAAACATTGATGTAAGCAGTACAATACAGTCTGTTTCACATTTAGACAATATGGCGTTTAGAATTAGAAGTTGTCTGTCAATATAAAAATTTGGTCCAAACATGTGCTTTAACTTGAATTTGGTATTTATTTTCAGCCAAATAGATTTATCTACTTCTATTGCCATCATGTATAATTCGATTCGGCGGGGGTTTTCTTTGCCCAGATAATGCAGTGACGTTGTGGCAAGAGGTAATACATAAAACAAATGTCAAAATATGTCAAAGTATCGAGAATCCGTACAATTTCCTTGTTCAAGTGCCCTGTTGGTGGTGGCATCCGGGTTCGTGTGGTTGCTGTTTAGATTTTCCGCGAATAGTTCTACGTGAAGACAATTTTAAGTGTCGACCATATAACACTTAGCTTGAAAAGAGAAAATATTGCGGTGACGTTCATGAAAATCGTGAATTATGTCAATCGCATGATTAAATTTGATAAGTCAGAACTCGAAGGCGACTTGTTCTTATTGCTAAAGTAATGCGGCGGATGCTTCGGGTGCGCTTCTTCCCTCCCCAACACCAACTCTAGACGTACATTGATCATTTCACATTCATTCTTGTTCATGAAACTAGCTCAATCCCGAAGGAACGGCATCTTGTCGATCAAGTAAGATGACATGGTGACACAGATGTGAAGCAGAGACATGTACAAATGGAAGTAGCAAATTTAGGTGAAGATATACGTTAGACTTATGTATTCTGATTTTTATGAAGTCTTTGAAAAAAGTGCACGCCAGATTTATGTCTGTTGTCATCGGAATGTGATGTAGCCAATATGCGTATGATGCACGAATGGAGGGCTTTCGACATGAAGATTATTATTACATCATTAACTTTAGTCTACTTCACAATGAAATTGCCCGCGGTCATGTGTACAGGAGCCTTAGTTAAGCAGTAATCACGATTTTCAAGAGAGACTTAAAGTTGGAATCAAACATTCCTCAAGATGCGACAGACAAATCACATAAGCTGCATCCATCTATTGTTAAACAATCTTTTACAAATTGATAAATTCCAATTACATATACGGTGATAACATCGAGAACATTTGATTAAAACTCTTTACATTTGATACAATACCGGTTACAATAGGCCAGCGTTACAAAAAGCAACGACTTCCATGTCAAAGTTCTTATGTTTTTGTGCAGAATAAGAAAATGCTTACTGTATCATTCTGCCAGATTTAACTGTTTATCACATGAACTGCCCCGTATCGCCACATGTGTGACGTACACCAGCACAGATAAGAAATCCGTATTACCCCTGTTGTACGTCATCAACCGGAACTTTGTTCCTGCACGGTACCGTTCATACCTAGTACCTGCACGTCGAGACGCGACGGACACAGACGGATTTGTCGTGATCGATGCCGTGCTCTCACCTCATGACAATTTTACAAAAAAGGTAACCCGACAAATCCACACATGGAAACATAGAAGGCATGTCCAACGAACTTTCGTGCCGCTAAAACTATAGCTATTACTGAGAATCGACTGGGGATACCGTTGATTGTTTTTAATGGCTCAGTAACGTCGCGTCGCGGCTAGGCTTCAGTCTAGTCGTAAAGGCAAGGCTCAATGTGGAAGTCGTACCTATAGTACCTGGCGATCCCGGTTGGCGATAAACCTGAAATCTACACCTCAACGTAAGTTCAAATGAATAGATGAGTACCGTATTATCTTCGGGAAAGCGACATAGGAGGCAAAAGCATGAAGTCATTCGACTAACAACGATAAATGTCCTTCTGCACACAAAAAGTTCCGTATCAAACCCTCAACGTAAGGCTGTGTAGCGAAGACAAAAGCTGACGAGCTGTAGTCTAACTCTTCAGTGCAGCGCCGTGGAATCCGATGTATTTCGAAAGTTGACCCAGACAACACACTCACATCAGAATAGGGTTTCCGTCAAGTAATAAATAAGGATGTATCTACGGGCGAGATATGTGTCACTGTAAACATCAAAGTCCGTCAGACGAAAACATTGACGACCGAGATCGGGATCCGAGTTGACACCGGCGAAGACCGGTGACGGCAGCGTTGTGGCCAGACACAAACAAACATGCGATGTGGCCTACTATTTGTGTCATTGAATTGAATCTTTCGCACTCGCCAAGGTCGAAAACTTGTGTGATTTTTTCAAAAGCCACAGCATCTCTAAGACTGAGAATTACTGTTTCGATCGTGTCGTTGCATTTTACTTCATAAATCTATTCGTAAATATTCTAAATAACTATGGCTATCCGTCTCTAGTGCGGTGAAAGCCATGTCCGCCGATAGACTATTTTGCCTGGCATCGACAGCGCGAGACAATGATTGACATATTCAAGCGACCGAATCCGTTCGTCTGATTGGTGGCGATACCATTCGATGTATCTAAATTTCAACTTGACGGGATTTATGAATGAAAGTATCTCCTGGGTGACGGGCCGCTTTACTCATTAAATGAAAGTAATCCGCGTAAATAAAACACAAATCGCGACGAAATTCATGCAATTTGTTACAATAATGTTTATCCCTCTACGTCAAAAGAAAAATAAGAAAACTGTTCATGCGATAAATATATAATCCCATGGAATTTCTCTCGTGTTTTTCGCGGAGCCGCACAACTTCTCGCCTTCGGCTCGAAGTTGTACTACGGCTCCACGAAAAACACTCGTATACGATGACGTGAAACAGAGAAAAATACCATGGGATTATATATAATTATCATGTTATACAGTTTTATATTTTTGTTTTTTTAAAAACAATTTAGTCATTGCTTTTACATGCAGCTCGGTAGCCCGATAGTCAGATATCATGATGGGAACGCTTTCGTCAATTCGAGTTAAATAGAATGGGGAACTGAGAAATTGCTTCAGAGTACAAACATCAGTAAACATGAATTTTTATACTGTTTATTTCATAAATCAATAGTCTGTATGCACTTTGATTATTTTTTTATTTCATAAGCTTGAGTGTTTCAATTGTCCTTTTTAACTGTGATTTTTATCTGCCAATGGTGATTTAAAGAGATACATTAATTGGAAATTCCTGAAACTAAATTTGTAAGAGAGATGAGTTATGTGAACTTACCATTTTGCAGTCTGTGATGAATAACTCGGAAGGACAATGGTGTAGGTCTCCTGCTACCTGTAAGGAAACGTTCAATGTTACTCAGTGACTGACTAAATGGTTTGGTTTCTTGGTAAACGAGTAATAGATATGTAATCCACGCAGCAGAAGTACGCTTAAGTTTTACTTTGCTATTTGTCATTAAATATGTCATTAAAGATATGTAGTGTGCAATGTTCATAGCGTAAGTCAAATATCATGCCTCTGTAAGTGAACACTCGACAATCTGAATAGATATTTGAACAAAGAATGTGTCTAAGTCATTGACAAGTTTCCCTTCGAATATCCATTAAAGGGAGGAGTCCTCGGAACTGCGTTTAAAGGTCGTATGAAACCCATACGACCAATGAGAACGCTGTATCCAAGGTACATGGACGACTGTGTTATAACATGTTTGTCATAATTTGCATCGTAAAATTTAAATGTTGCAGCTATGTTGATGTAAGAGTCTAGATATCATGAAATATTTGTAAACAAGAAAGTCACAATGGCTCAGTTCCGACGATCCAATCCCTTTTAAATTGCAAATTACCCTAGTCATCACTTGCAATCTTGCATAATCGGGATAAATGATCTCAACATTTGTTTCCGAAACAATATGTTTCCTTTTCTTTCTTCCTTTATGAAATACTATTTGCAAAATACCTTAATTTGTATTTTAAACAAGAGTAAAGAATTAGGCCGCTGGAAAAGGTGGGATTTCCAGGTAGGACGGGATATGACTCCATTTTGTAACATAGCCAGAGCGCCCCCATCTTTTTCCATTAGAAATCGCTTGTTCGGGTTCGGGTAGCCATAAATTTAAGGTCAAGTTTGTGATACTACCATACCGGTATGCTACGCACTTCAAGGCTTTCATAACTGTATGCAGCCCCGGGGAGTGTGCACACCCCCTTCTGCCATATATGTAATCTCACATCATGAATATTTATGTGGTACGTTCACAAGAACACCGTTGAATGACGGAAAGGTCATCCATTCAAACATATCACTTCAAATTCTAATATCCCTTTGGCACTAAGTTTCAAGGTGAATAATCGCGACTTGGATGATCAAGCTTTACAATGCTTTCTGCCAGCCGTATGACAATGCGATAGTGTTTTCAATTCTATGGCCATTAGAGCTACATAAGCTGTATCTTTTGGATATTTTTTAGAACTTTTGTTTAGTGGTTTTCATACTCTTTCTGCATTGAATCCCTAAACTGTAATTTAATGCCAAGTATTTAGCATATCAACACAACCTTTATGAGTATAATCTACATAATTATTGTTGAAAATTGCATTCAAGTCCGGACTAGAATTCATTTGTAAACAATAAACAATGATCGCTCATACAAGCTGTGTTGACAAGAAGAATACTCGAAATTTCAGCATGACCAACGGATTAGGGTCAGACACGGTAATTGATATACAGAAGCAGAATACTGAAAAACTTGCCACAAGTTACAGCTTATTTCCCTTTAAGGTAGAATGCGCCGAGACAGATATTCGCACTCTTAAACTTGACAATCTTTTCTGATCTATCACTTGTGGGGCTCATATTAAAGCTCTTGGTGTTAGGAATTTTTCACTAGCGTAAAAACAGGGATGGCGACCATTTTGAATTTCTAATATCGTTACATCTTAGGAAATTTGTTTCTCTCTGACAAAAAGTTGCATTGTGACCCCGGTGTTTATTCTTGATTATGAAAGGATATTGTTGAAATATTCTTTGAGGAAATTTTGGGCAACAGTTTAAATCTTTAACTGAGGAGGCGCATACCTCCTTTAATAATACTCTGTGGTTAAGACATTCAACCACAGCATACCGTAGTCTTGATAATGGCGAGTAAGTTCAAATGTTTCAGGGAACTAGACTTAATTAACACCTAGATAGCAGGTCTAACGAACTAGTGATGGAAGTGACACACCTGAAGTGTTTAAGAGTTTCACACGACATTTTGAAATGCTGTGACAAGTGAAGATTTGATAACTAGCGACGTCGACATACCTCCCTTGGTAAATAAAACCTTCAATTCGATATCATCTTACGTAACATATGGAAATGAAGCAAGAAATATATAAAAAATTCTAGCGCATAGGAACAAACACTTCAATCAATTTCACAACATCAAATATTAAAAGAAAACACTATGTTGGAAACAGTATATATTAAATTTATATATCGTTACAAGGTAATTGATGTTGACTTCTGGTCTGATGACAAAGAAACTGATGTTTGAAAAGTTGTTTCCTCTTTCTGTGTAGTCTCCAGAAATTGCAAAGTATTGTTACATGTATCCAACAGGCTATCATTCATTACATAAGGATTTACTATTGCTGTAGAAGATCAATCCGGTGTAACTAGGAAAGAGTCGCCAACAGTTTCAAATCACGGCACGATGTAAAATTGTTGCATTTAATTTACGAAGATGACTTTGAGTATATTAAAGTGCCAAAAAAGGCAAGATTTCTTTCAATTAAAGTCTCTTTCTATTACCTCATAAAAAGAACTATCAAAGTGAACATGCTGTGATATGACACAACCTCATTGCGAGACAGATGCAAGCGCGATGAGCTCGGGGTATTCGCACGATGGCTTGCGGTGTATTCTTCGGCTGTCCCCCGCTAGTGCGGCGACAGTAGAATAAACCGCCAGATTTTGTTGACAAATGTTACAACGGACTGCACACATAAACTGATGCCTTGAACGACGCCTTTCGACGTCTGAATTTCGGCGGAATGACGTATATTTGTCATGAGATTCGTGTATGATGGTGTCATTGAATTTCCGTTGGTTTTAACATGTATTGTGCAACACCCCAATTGTCGTTTGGCAGAGTTTTGTTCACTTGTTAAGTGGTCAAACGTTAGTGTACTTGCAGAACAGTTCTTGTTCAAACGGAAATCATACAGGCAGCTTTTGAGACATAAGTGAGCAGCGCCCAGAACACGGCTGTGGCCGCTCGGCTGTTTTGTACACCTTAGGCTAAAACGTAAATTGTGCTGTTCCGATAACATCGTTTTCAAAAATAGGCTAGGTAGGTCGGCAGGAAGTTATTTTTTCCAAAATAGTTTTATTTTTAAATATGCATTTTTCAGGAGTTCAGGGCGGAAAAACACCGGCCACAACATTTCTAGAAAAACGCATCATACATATAAAGAAAAAAAAAAAGATAAAGACATCCTCGTTCAAGCAAAACTCAATGCCAAGTAACAAACACGTGATTTTACGGTTTTTTCCTTTTTTTTATTTCCTTGTGCCGGTTAAAAATTGCAATGCTGTAATGTAGCTCTAAAAAGTTTAGGGTCGGCAGGTAAAAAATAGGATAGGTCGGGTTATCGAAACAGCAAATTTTTTTTGTTCGGCCTTACACTCAAGGTACGAAAGTATTGGGAAAATAATTTTTAAATTAGACAAAATAAACGGTTATTGGCCATCGTCGAGATTCAAACTTCAACGTAATCAAGGGAATACTTAGAAAAATCGATTGATCGCCTTCCTCATTTGTAAAGTCAACATCGGCCCTATCTACGGCTGATAATTAGCAAAATGGTTTTTTTTTACGGACAAGTCCCGTGCCATGCCAGCGCCATTTTCAAAGTGTGCAGCTTGAAGTTGACGCATGCGCATACTTTCCTTTTAAACCATTACGTTATTATGAATCATACTGATGAATAGCCTTCAAAACGGCGGTGGTACGGGAGTTGTCCGGGGGTAAAATTTAGCGACTTATCAGCAATTACATGGCCTGGTGCACTTGTTGTGTTTCAAGGACCCAGTCGATCGATTTAGTACCACACATGCGAAAACAAAGAGAAGTTTGAATTCCAGGATTCCCAACAACGTTTTATTTTACGGATTTTATGTAAATTATTTTCCCAATAGGCCTACTTTCGTTTGCACAGTTATTAATAAAATGCATGTTTCACCATTCAATTACAGACAAGTGGTTTTAAAAGTCGCCGAGTATATAATAAGTAACAGCAGAGCTGAGCGGCCACAGCCGTGCACTGCACTGATGGGCGCTGTTTACTGGATGTCTCAAAAGTTGTCCGCACGATTTCCGTTGTAACAGTTGTGAATAAAATGCGAGTTTTAACATAAAAAATACAGACAAGTGATTTTAAAATTCGCCGTGCGCGTATGGCGGTACAAATGTAAAATACGTCATTATTCCTGGATGACAGTCTAAATTAGCTTTTTGAGCAGTTTTCCTCTAGAGCCTTTATTACCATGTGGCTCAAGTCCGCTTGCGATTTTCCAAGCTGTGCTAAGCCTCTTGTCATCAAACAGGAGTTTTATGACTTTGATTAGTTAAATGCGATGCAGTTATTGCGTACTGCTTAGTGAAAATATATTTCAACACATTTCAATATACTCTCATCATACCTATTAGATTAATTTAAGTTTTGACAAGACAAAGTGTATTCCTAATACTCTGTAGTAACATTGAATAGAAGTACTACAAGCTGCAGTCTTTCCAGTAATTATAATACAGACCTTATCGCATGGCCTGCATTGTTACGCAATAATAGTCAAGTTCGGCGATAGAACGTTGTTGTAGATTGCAAATTTGGCGAGAAGTTAGAAATATCCTTGGGGGTACTCTCGTAGAAAGGGTGTACGGGTATCTGCCCCCGAATGGCTAACCTTTTCACAAAAAAATCTCTAAACATTGGTCGATTTTTCATCCGCAAAAACCTAAACATGGGTCGATAGTAAAGGAATGTCCCATGCTTTAGGAAAACCTTCACATGCAATAGAATAGTGAAGAAAATTCCCCAAATTTGTCAAGCAAATCCTTAACAATGGATCATATATTTTGAATATACATGGGTA